>NW_026461104.1:0-71245 GCF_021730395.1 Mercenaria mercenaria | reverse complement strand
GATCTTTGCAAATCAACGGGTATTCGCATTGTGAACGGGCGATTAGAAATGGACGCTAATCACGGTAAACCGACATGTTATACGTATAACGGGAATAGCGTCGTTGACTATTTATTGACTAAAGCATGCAATTTTGAAAATATTTCCAAGTTTTATCTTCATGATTTAACCGCCCACTCAAATCACGCTCCGATTTCATTCTCGTTGAAAGTAATGACAACGCCAATCAGCGCAAAACCTCGGAAAAGTACGATATATAAATGGAACCCCGATTACAGGGCGGATTTCATAAACGATATTTCGCGCGACAAAGAAATGCTTTGTCGAGATTTAAATGAATGCAAACAAAATAATCATGATCCAGATATATTAGTTAATTTGTTTACAAGGTATTTATCCGAAAGAGGTAATGTGTATTTTGAAAACTGCCGTACGACGACAGTTCACACATATTTTAGCATAACAATAGAAAAAAACAAATGGTTTGATGATAGTTGTAAGCAAAAATATGCTTTATATAAAAACGCCGTGTCAGAATTTAATGCTAACAAAACAATTGAAAATAGAGAAATATTGTATTTAAGAAAAAAGGATTATAAATATCACTGTAGGAAAGCAAGACGGAATTTTAATAGAAAACATGCCTCAACTATGAATGAAATGAGAAATAAGAAACCTAAAGATTTTTGGAAGTTGTTCCGTCAAAGTAAATCTACAGGTTCTGGTGATAATATATAAATGGAAGAATTTTACAATCATTTCAAAAAATTAGCATCAGAATTGTCAGTAGAGCAAGATGATGAAATAGAGGAGCATTTGTATAGTTTTGACAATAATGCAAACTTAAGCTCTGCATTTGAGGAGCTTGATTTACCTTTCACGATTGACGAAATAAGAAAGGCAGTTAAAAAATTAGGTACAAATAAAGCAAGCTCTTTTGATCATATTATGTACGAGTACTTTAAAGAAGGTATTGATATTCTAGACAAACCCTTAGAGATCTTATTTAATTACATTTTAGATAAAGGTTGTTTTCCGAAATCCTGGTCACAAGGTGTGATTATACCTGTTTTTAAAAAAGGTGATTCTAATGAACCGACAAACTATAGAGGGATAACATTAATAAGCTGTTTTGCTAAATTATTTACTGTTATTATAAATGAACGATTAAAAAAATGGGCCTATGTGAACGATATTCTCACCGACGCTCAGTTTGGTTTTAAATCTAATTACAGCACGGTAGATGCTATTTTTCTCCTTCAAGCTCTTATAGAAAGACAATTAAAGCAGAAAAAGAAATCGTATTGTTGCTTTGTGGATCTTATGAAATGTTTTGATTCTATTTATAGGAATGCATTATGGGTAAAATTATTAAACAAGAGCGCCGCCAAGCGGGGCAATATACGCCCGAAGGTTTACATCATAGGATGGGAGCAAAATTTTAAGAACTTGACTGTTGTAGCCCAAAGGACTGGAACAACAAAAGGAAAACTTCAAAAAACAAATCCACAAAAAAATATTCAAGGCCTACAAAAAAATCCTTATCAGGTACAGGTATGTAAAAATAGACCTAAAAATTGGAAGTACCATCCATGTTGTACCACAGAAAAGTGGTCTCGGTTTTTCCCTACGGCCAATAATAAAAAAGTTTCAAAATAAGCTATTTATAGTAACATAAAAGGGAAGTAATTCAAAAAAAAAATATTGTAAGTACAAAAAAGAGATCTGCCAAATAAAAACAAGAGCACTGCAATGCAGAGCAATATACACAAAGCAAAGTCATATATGACCTTTGACCCTTAAGTGTGACCTTGACCTTGAAGCGAGTCATCCGGAACATGCGCTCTGCACATCGTCTCAGTGTGGTGAACATTTCTGCCAAGTTTCTTTGAAATCTTCAAGAGTTACAGAGCGGACACAAAACAAACTGATATGACTTTTGACCCCTAAGTGTGACCTTGACCTTGAAGCGAGTCATCCGGAACATGCGCTCTGCATGTCGTCTTGGTGTGGTGAACATTTGTGTCAAGTTTCTTTGAAATCCTTCAAGGGGATCAAGAGTTACAGAGCGGAAACAAAACAAACTGATATGACCTTTGACTCCTAAGTGTGACCTTGACCTTGAAGCGAGTCATCCGGAACATGCGCTCTGCATGTCGTCTCGGTGTGGTGAACATTTGTGTCAAGTTTCTTTGAAATCCTTCAAGGGGATCAAGAGTTACAGAGCGGAAACAAAACAAACTGATATGACCTTTGACTCCTAAGTGTGACCTTGACCTTGAAGCGAGTCATCCGGAGCATGCACTCTGCACGTCGTCTCGGTGTGGTGAACATTTGTGTCAAGTTTCTTTGAAATCCTTCAAAGGATTCAAGAGTTACAGAGCGGACACGAAACAAACTGATATGACCTTTGACTCCTAAGTGTGACCTTGACCTTGAAGCGAGTCATCCGGAACATGCGCTCTGCACGTCGTCTCGGTGTGGTGAACATTTGTGTCAAGTTTCTTTGAAATCCTTCAAGGGGTTCAAGAGTTACAGAGCGGACACAAAATTGCTAACGGACAGACGGACACCAGCGTCATAACATAATACGTCCCTTCGGGCGTATAAAAATGGTGTAAATGGACGCTTATTTTGTATTATAAGATCTTTGTATGACGAAGTTAAATTATGTGTACGGCATATGGGTTCCTTGTCAGATTTTTTTCAACTGTGATGTTGGATTATTACAAGGGGAGATAATTTCTCCGATACTATTTTCATTGTTTGTAAATGATATAGAGATGTTTTTACAAAGCGACAATAATTCTTGTTTAACATTAGATCAAATAACGATATATCTATTGCTTTTTGCTGATGATGCCGTAATTTTCTCAGAGACGGCGTCAGGACTACAAAATTCATTAAACAATTTAAACGATTATTGCAGTAAATGGAAGTTAAAGGTAAATGTTAATAAAACAAAGGTCCTAGTCTTTAAAAAAGGTGGAAGGATAAATGAAAACGAACACATTTACTATGATGGCGAAGAATTAGAATTCGTTTCAAGTTTCATTTACTTTGGTATAGTGTTATCCAATGGCGGATCTTTTATGACCGCAACTAAAACGTTAGCAGGTAAAGCTCTTAAAGCTATGGGATCATTATTCTCCATTACAAAAGATTTAGAAGTTCCTGTAAAGATCATGTTAAATTTATTTGATTCATATGTAGCCTCTATATTAAATTATTCTTGTGAAGTATGGGGTTTTGATAGAGCTGAAAACATCGAACGAATACATAGAAAATTTATGAAATGGATACTAAATGTTAAAATGTCTACATCAAATTCTGCGTTGTATGGGGAATTGGGAAGATACCCACTATATATAGTAAGACAAATTAGAATTGTCAAATATTTTTTAAAGTTATATGCTGAAAAGAATAATAACTGTATTTTATCAAGCACTTCAAACGTCTTAAGAAATGATGCTGAAAATAATAATGTTGTAAATTGGGCTTCAAAAGTAAGGGATTTATTACAAAGCGCAGGCTTTAATGAAGTATGGATATTTCCGTCTTCCATAGATATTAATATGTTTGTACCCGTCTTGCGCACTAGACTTATAGATATATATATAAATAACTGGAGACAAGATATATGTTCAAGATCTTCTTTGTTTTTATATAAAGAATTAAAACAAGATTTTGAAATGTCAGAATATATTAGTAAAATGAATTGTCATAGTTTAATAAATATTTTAGCTAAATTACGTTTATCTTCACATCAGCTTTCTATTGAAACTGGTAGACACAGAAATATAGATAGAAACGATAGAAAATGCACACTTTGTCAAAGTAACGACCTTGAAGATGAATATCATTTTGATTTAATATGTCCAATGTATGCCTTATTAAGAGCACAATATATTCCTAGATATTACTATAAACACCCAAGTATGTTAAAATTTATTCAATTGTTAAATTCTACAAATGTTAAAGTGTTGAATAAATTGGCTCTGTTTTGTAAAAAAGCCTTTAAGCTAAGATCAAATCAAGTGAATTCATTGCAATAGATCATAATTATATTCTTTTTGCTTGCATTAGTTTATTGTCATTATTTGGTATTATTTATTACATTACTGCGTGCATGTATGATTTTATTTGTATATAACGATGAACTGTAAATGTTCAAGTTAGATATAATAAAATGTCTGTTCTGTTCTGTTCTACATCAGTGAAAAATTGTTTAGCGGCAGGACTCGTACCTAGGTTTGCTACTCATTTTATTCAAAAATGATTTTAAGGGTAATAACTCCGCAAACAATATTTCGAGCGGACGTGCCAACGATATGCTCAACAAGGTTTTTACTATCATTGAAATCTGGACTAGAATTTTGAAATGAAGCGTTGACAAAAAGTTCTAGCAAGGCTTTTTTCCCTATAAATCTACCTCCAGTAAAAAGAGGTAATCCCAAAGCAAAGAAAGTATTTTCCCCAATTCTGAATTTAGCATTCCCAAATTAGTGTTACCTTTTAGGAATTTTGCCGGTTTAAATTAGTTTTGCTAATTTGTATGTACATTTTGGTCATTAAAACAACAGTTATACTATTGAACAAGTACTGAAATGCAGTCCAGTAATATTTTACACAAAAATATCTTTACATAGATTTTGTTTATTTGCAAATTTTCTCAAATAAAACAATTTTCAAGAACATTTCCTAATTCCACTGATGTTGATTGCGTTCCCAAAATGATGGAAAAGGACCTGTCTACATAATTTCTATCTCTAATAATGAAGTACAATTAATTCGTCAAATCATTCAACGTACAATCCATAACTTATGAATAATATAGAACTGCAACTATCATTCCTATGACGTTTCAGTCAAACCACACAAACAGTATACTAGGAGTAGTAGTCCGAACATTTTTTCAGTAAAATGAATAATGGACATAACTCCGGAAAAATATTTCGAGCAGTATGTACGATATGCACATCTTATTTCAATAAATGCCATAGACTTGAATGAAATTTGGAGATGAATTACAGGAAAAATCTCTTCATAGACTTTGTGTATGATAATCAAAGGGCCATTACTCAGTACAAGATCGTTTAAATATGAACCTCGTAATACATCCTCAGCTAGAATTTGTACGGATCATTCCTATGAAATTGTTTTCAAATCCTCCTAATTATAAAGCAGTTCGGACAAATTTCATTCAAAAACTACTTTTAAGGGACCCTAAATCCACAAAAAAAAACAAAAAAAAACAAAAAAAAAAAAAACAACAAGGATACGCACAACAAGGCTTCATAATATCATTTCTGTGAAGTTCCGTTTAAATCCTAGCAGAGGATTTTGAGAAGCTAGATCAGGCTATACGATGACGGACAGACGGACGTACATATGACAAAGGCAGAAACAAAATGTATCAAATGAAATGAGAAACATAGTTTATGGAACTTTTATAGAATTACTAACTTTTTTTAAAAGAAATCTTATTGTAAGTACATGTATATTTTGGAGGGCTCTTGATAAAACACTTTACTCATGCTTGGTTAAAGTAACTCTTCTAATGTCTTATGGGAACATTCCTATACTAACATTCATTTAAATTGTCCCAAATTTAATTACTTCCTATACAAGCATAGAACATAACCAAGACTCAGTTTCATTCAGTCTGTTTATATAATACTTGAATGACGTTCTGTCATGAACAAAGTCAGCTACTTAACAGTGAATGAAATACAAGTATGTCTTGAGAAGACCCCCTGGGTTTACAGCACATTCTCAGTTCATTGTCCACACAAACTTAAGCCGACACTGTCTATTAGCAAGTTTATTAACTTTAAAACTTACTTCAAAATAACCATTAAACCAATCAAAATATGAACTTCTATCATTAATTGTAAAGTGATACCCACTTTTTGGTTGTTTAACATTATTTCCCAAGACAGAAATTAAAGGTGTATCTAACTGAATAGGGGTTAGTTCGTATCTTTCACAATACTGTTTTGTTCTAAACATGTATATTATATATTATTTTATTTTTTATAAATTAATCTGTTAATACGTTTACGCTGAGCTGAAGTCCCAGATCCTAATAATATTCTATTTATTCTTATATCAATATCCTCCTCCTCATTATTATTTTCACTATTATTTTTTTCTTGTGATTTCTTGGCAGTTAATTCACCAACAGCACGTTTCTTAACGTCCACAGCGTTTTTTTTAAAACTTTTGTTTTTTTTTCTGTAATTTTATCAGCAGCTAAATTCCCGACTTCCGTTCCATTTTTTTTGTTCCACTTTCAAGAGCGGATTTTTCTGCAGTTTCCAGGGCTTTTCTTCCAGCACCAATTGAAGATGCAACAGAAGATGAAAACAATTTTGTTAAGGTGTCAAAGATACCTGTACCATGTATAATTTCTTCTCCAGTTTGAGCATCAACATTAATAAATATTCCGTTGTTTTTATCATAAACTTTTTTGTACATTATAATTTATATTTCTTTTAAAATTAGTGTAAAACTTGTTTCAACTCCATCAAAATTAATTATTCTACCAAATACATCTGTAATATAAATTCTTATTGAATTTATAATATTGTTATTAATTTCAGAATATCCGACTCTGTTTGGTTCTTTTGTAAATGGATAAGCTCTTGTTAAATCTGCAGTACTTAACCATCAACAAGTGAATTATCAATAAGATCACAATGAATGTAAATTGTATCCACAGAGTTAGTTATATTTGGTGTCGTAGTTCCACATTCAGTATTTCTCAAAGCTTTTTTCTCAAATCCAAGCAGTGTATGAAAATTTGACATTCTTAAATTCATCATAAAATTATCATGAATTGAAATTAGTATTTTAAAACTACTTAAATCAAATTCCAAACTTATTGGGGCAATGTCTGATTTATAAAATTCAAAATCACCATTACTTATTAATGTTTCTCTGATATAATTATTAATGTCTGTTTAACTGTAAGAACCGTTTGTAAATATAACATCTTTCCACTCTTTACCATTATTATAACGAATTCTAGGCCTATAAGTAAAATATTTGGTTATGTGTCTAGCACCTGTGCTCCCACGTACTTAAAACCTGCTTAAAACGCATTTTAGATCTGTAAAAAATTACAAATTTATAACGTGAAGGTATGGTGTACAAGGGGAGTCAGCTTTGCCGAGTAAAGAGTTTAACCTTAATTCGGTTTAATAAACTGAATATTATCTGTGCCGCGCCAGACCAATTTAATTTGATAAATGCTTACTAATAAACACTAACCTATACTAAGATCGAACTATATTTCACTCGTGAACACCATAATTTACATTTTCACTCGTGGCTAAAATATTTAATTATAGTGTTCACTCAGTGAAATATAATTACGATCTTACACTGAAACAAACAAATATCGTTCTATATCATCGGTATAAATGTTTTGACTTAAAGATAACTGTTTTTAACTGACAACAGTATGGCTATGCCATAGTATTTATTTGTGTTTTTAAATTGCACAGAACGTCTGGCTAAATATATTGTATTACTAATTAGAAAAAGAAATTGATAGTATAAAAATAAAATTGTGCTTTACGTGACCAGGTGACCGCTGATCGGAAGTGCAGCCAGTATATGTATTTTTTAGACTTCCGACCAGTTTAGCCAGCCTTTAGGCCCTTTTCTTTTTCAGTTTCTGTTATTATTTTACCAAGATACCTTGACGTGCATTTGCCTTCGCAATACGAATTGTCTTCTAAGCAATCTAAAACTCCAGCGTGATTTTTTTTACCACAGAAACTGTTCAAAACAAATTTGTTTATTGGTAAGGGAAGCTACTCTCCGCGCTTAAATTACTGTCTACGCTAAAATATGTTCCGTAAACGATCGAGTGCCTTATATTTCATTCAAACACAATATATTTCGTATAAATTTAATATTATTAGTGTTTTGATGAAAGAAATATAAAGAATCACACATATTATGCTACTAATTAGATATCAAGTATTATCTTTAACCCAGATCAAACTGTGAACAACAAAATTGACACGAGATGACACACTAATCGCCGATAATTACTGGCCATTTAATCGGAACAAAAAGGGGATCACACCTTTGGTTAGCAGTGTTAATTGATAAGCTCATGTCATTTTGGCTTGCGTGTGGTGAAGTCATGCGAGACTTAGCAATTGCGTGTTTCTCAAAAATCGGGCATCGTCGGCGACAATCGCCTTTGGAAGAAACATGTTGCTGGATTCCAGAATCTTCGATTCGTTAAGAAACCTATGGTTTGCTATATTTAGTGAATTGGAAAAAATAATTTAAAAAATATATTATATAAATGAGTAATAAAAATCTAATTTCTAATGGAATAGAAACAATAGAACTAAAAAATGAAGGTATTAGCATAATTGATGAATTATTAAAAATAAATAAATTGTTACCAGAACAACATGAAATGTTATATAAAAAAAAATTTCTTGAATATATAAATGGAATAAAAAATAGTACTAAGTTCTGAAGCTGTTGAAAACGATAATAAAAATACTCCAAGCGATTTTACAGTTAGATTCAGTCGTTCTTTAATTTTAGATAAAAATAAAACTTATGTTGTTGGTTTGGATAGTATTAACACTATGACTTACTCTTGGCATACTATTAGTGATGAATACAATAATAAAGACTTAAGGTCCTGATCATGCTGAACAAACAAGAACGCTGTTGCAAGAATCGATCAGATCACGGTGTTCTCCTTGTGGTCGCCTCTTGAAAGCATCAATCTAAGCGTTAACACTTTTTATTTCATTAAAATCCCTCAAATAGCAAAGAAATGATGAAAAGTTTCACTAAATACCACGACTGTCAATCCACGTCGTTTGCGACGTCCATTCTATTCCGTTCAGGACCTTAAGTCTCATATATACATATATAGGCCTATAAGTAAAATATTTGGTTGTGTCTAGCACCTGTGCGTGGGAGCACATGGTGAGCACATGTGAAATATTGTAGATTAATAACCTTGTCTGTCAAACTTTAGATGATCACATATACATGTAATCGATGATTAAAAAAGAATGTTATCAATTATTTATAAATATCTTATTGCATGCAGGTATACATCTAGATCTTGGCCTATAAATAAATATCCCCAATTCCTATATCTTCATGCCTTCTTGTATCTTCGTGCCTTTGTCATTGTTCACGCGAGAGTTCTGACGTCACCAAATTGTGTAAACATAATAAGCACATAGTATTTTGTAAACATAGAAGACAAAATGCGTAAAAAATATGTAGTTTTCCTTTAATCCACATTTATTAAATGCCTTTCATAGGAAAATGTTTACCTGTTTACCAAGAAAGTAAATAGTAATGCTATTATTTTTAAAATATCCAAATTTTCATTTCCAAAACTTCTGACAGTTTCATCCCAAGGTCATTGCCAATTCTGCTGAAATTGGGTAAGGCTATTTTCCATAGGGCAAACGAACCACTGTGGCCATAGTTGGAATAGGTATTACACCACTAAATTTGTGGTACGGAATTTATTATTACCCCCGGCATCTACTGATGAGGCATATAGTGATTGTCATGTCCGTCTGACCCTCCGTTTGTTCGTTCGTCCGTCCGTCCGTTCGTCCGTCCGTACTAGGTTAACTAAATGGGACCGTTCCGTCTAGCATCAATACCGCTTACAAGAATGAATTGATACTAATACAGATGTAACCTTTGACCCCATTCCTCATCTTCAAACATCACCTGACCCCAGTCTGACCTTGACCTTGACTTTGACCTCATTTTGGACTTAGATTGCTTTATATGGACCATCTCTTGGTTAACCAAATGGGACCGTTTCGTCTAGCATCAATACCGCTTACAAGAATGAATTGACACTAATACAGATGTAACCTGTGACCATACCTCATCTTCAAACATCACCTGACCTCAGTTTGACCTTGACCTCGTTTTGACTTAGATTGCTTTGTATCGTCAAGGATGTCACCGGGGGCATCAAGCGTTTATTGTACCAGTAAATTTTCACCCCATTAAATAGATCTCAAAACAGTAGCAAAGAGTTTTTCTTACCACTCACTTCTGGCCACAGTATATAGGCATAGGAAATAGAGATCAAAATAATTGCACCTTTACTAATCCTACCAGGTGTTCTGTATTACAAAAGTCCTTATATTGTGACATTTTGATACAAGCAAAACTGTACTATCTGGACTATAAAATACTTACCTATATATCATTATATTATCGGCTTGTTAAAAGTATTTTTTTACCATTCCTAAGTTGACAAAATCATAGGAACCAGGCTTTGAGTGGTAAATCAAACACATATACATTAAATCCTAAATGTTTTTGTTGTGCAAAAAGCATGATATTGTGCTTTAAACCGTTTTCATTTTCCACTCAATTGTGTAATTGCAAGGGAAATGAACTAATATATATCTCTGCTTATAAGTACTATCCCTACTATGGCTACAATAAATAAAATTTCAAACAGTGGCAAAGACATTCCTGAACAGTCGTCTATGGCCACTGTACATAGACCTTCAAAGAGCAGGAAAGACTTTCCTGACCAGTCTACTATAGCCACAGCAAATTGACCTTCATACAGTGGCAAAGACTACCCTGAACAGCCGTGTATGACCACAGTAAATAGACCTTAAAACAACAGGAAAGACTTTCCTGACCAGTCGGCTATGGCCACAGTAAATAGACCTTCAAACAGCAGGAAAGAGTTTCCTGACCAGTCACATATGGCCACAGAAAATAGACCATCAATCAATAGCAAAGACCTACATGACCAGTCGACTATAACCACAGTAAAACAGTGGCAAATACCTTTCTGAACAGTCGAGTATGGCCACAGTAAACAGACCTTCAAACAGTGGCACAGGCTTTCTTGACCAGTCGACTATGGCCACAGTAAATATACCTTCAAACAGTGGCTACATGGCTACAGTAAGTAGCCCTTAAAACAACAGGAAAGACTTTCCTGACCAGTCGACTATGTTCACAGTAAATACTAGTAGACCTTAAAACAGCAGGAAAGAGTTTTCTGACTATTCACCTATGGCCACAGTAAATAGACCTTTCAAACAGTAGCAAAGACCTACATGACCAGTCGACTATAACCACAGTAAAACAGTGGCAAATACCTTTCTGAACAGTCGAGTATGGCCACAGTAAACAGACCTTCAAACAGTGGCACAGGCTTTCTTGACCAGTCGACTATGGCCACAGTAAATATACCTTCAAACAGTGGCTACATGGCTACAGTAAGTAGCCCTTAAAACAACAGGAAAGACTTTCCTGACCAGTCGACTATGTTCACAGTAAATACTAGTAGACCTTAAAACAGCAGGAAAGAGTTTTCTGACTATTCACCTATGGCCACAGTAAATAGACCTTTCAAACAGTAGAAAAGACCTACCTGACCAGTCGTGTATGACCACACTAAATAGACATTAAAACAACAGGAAAGAAATTCCTGACCAGTCGATTATGGCCACAGTAAATAGACCTTCAAACAGCAGGAAAGGGTTTCCTGACCAGTCACCTATGACCACAGAAAATAGACCTTCAAACAATAGCAAAAACCTACCTGACCAATCGACTATAGCCACAGTAAAACAGTGGTAAAGACCTTCCTGAACAGTCGACTATGGCCACAGTAAACAGACCTTCAAACAGTGGCACAGGCTTTCTTGACCAGTCGAGTATGGCTACAGTAAATATCCTTTAAAACAACAGGAAAAACTTTCCTGACCAGTCGACTATGTCCACAATAAATAGACCTTAAAACAGCAGGAAAGTGTTTCCTGACCAGTCACCTATGGCCACAGAAAATAGCCCTTCAAACAATAGGAAAGACCTACCTGACCAGTCGACTATAGCCACAGTAAAACAGTGGCAAAGACCTTCCTGAACAGTCGACTATGGCCGCAGTAAACAGACCTTCAAACAGTGGCACAGGCTTTCTTGACCAGTCGATTATGGCCACAGTAAATAGACCTTTAAACAGTGGCAAAGACGTTCCTGGACAATCGAGTATGCCTACAGTAAATAGCCCTTAAAACAACAGGAAAGACTTTCCTGACCATTATAGACCTTCCTGAACAGTCGACTATGGCCACAGTAAACAGACCTTCAAACAGTGGCACAGGCTTTCTTGACCAGCCGAGTATGGCTACAGTAAATAGCCTTTAAAACAACAGGAAAGACTTTCCTGACCAGTCGACTATGTCCACAGTAAATAGACCTTAAAACAGCAGGAAAAAGTTTCCTGACTATTCACCTATGGCCACAGTAAATAGACCATAAAACAATAGCAAAGACCTTCCTGACCAGTCGACTATGGCCACAGCAAATAGACGTTCCGACAGTGGCAAAGACTACCCTGAACAGTCGTGTATGACCACATTAAATAGACTTTAAAAAAACTGGAAAGACTTTCCTGACCAGTCGACTATGGCCACAGTAAATAGACCTTCAAACAGCAGGAAAGAGTTTCCTGACCAGTTACATATGGCCGCAGAAAATAGCCCTTAAAACAACAGGAAATACTTCCCTGACCAGTCGACTATGTCCACAGTAAATAGACCTTAAAACAGCAGGAAAGAGTTTCCTGACCAGTCGTGTATGGCCACAGAAAATAGACCATCAAGCAATAGCAAAGACCTACCTGACCAGTCGACTATAACCACAGTAAAACAGTGGCAAATACCTTTCTGAACAGTCGAGTATGGCCACAGTAAACAGACCTTCAAACAGTGGCACAGGCTTTCTTGACCAGTCGACTATGGCCACAGTAAATATACCTTCAAACAGTGGCTACATGGCTACTGTAAATAGCCCTTAAAACAACAGAAAAGACTTCCCTGACCAGTCGACTATGTCCACAGTAAATAGACCTTAAAACTGCAGGAAAGAGTTTCCTGACTACAAATATATTCACCTATGGCCACAGTAAATAGACCTTCAAACAGTAGAAAAGACCTAGCTGACAAGTCGACTATGGCCAAAGTAAATAGAACTTAAAACAGTGTCAAAAACCTTCCTGTACAGTCGACTATGGCCACAGTAAATAGACCATAAAACAATAGCAAAGACCTTCCTGACCAGTCGACTATGGCCACAGCAAATATACCTCCAGACAGTAGCAAAGACTACCCTGAACAGTCGTGTATGTCCACAGTAAATAGACCTTAAAAAACAGGAGTGACTTTCCTGACCTGTCGACTATGGCCACAGTAAATAGATCTTAAAACAGCAGGAAAGACCTTCCTGACCAGTCGACTATGGCCACAGCAAAACGACCTTAAAACAGTAGGAAAGACTTACCTGAACAGTCGTCTATGGCCACAGTAAATAGTTCTTAAACAAGTAGCCAAGACTTCCTTGACCACTCGACTGTGGCCACAGTAAATAGATCTTAAAACAGCAAGAAAGACCTTCCTGACCAATCGACTATGGCCACAGTAAATAGACCTTAAAACAGCAGGAAAGACCTACCTGAACAGTCGACTATGGCCACAGTAAAAACACCTTAAAACAACAGGAAAGTCCTACCTGAGCAGTCGACTAATGCCCCAGTAAATAGCTCTTGAACCAGTAGCCAAGACTTTCTCGACCAGTCGGCTATGATCACAGTAAATAGTCCTTAAAACAGCAGGAAAGACCTTCCTGACCAGTCGGCTATTGCCACAGTAAATAGACCTTAAAACAGTAGGAAAGACTTACTTCAACAGTAGACTATGGCCACAGTAAATAGGTCTTAAATCAGTAGGAAAGGCTTTCCTGACCAGTCGACTATGGCCACAGTAACTAGACCTTAAAACGGTAGCAAAGACTTTCCTGACCAGTCACCTATGGCCACAGTAAATAGATCTTAAAGCAGTAACAAAGACTTTCCTGATCGGTCGAATATGGCCACTGTAAATACACCTTAAAATAGCAGGAAAGACGTTCCTGTCCAGTCGACTCTGACCACAGTAAATAGACCTTAAAACAGTAGCAAACACTTTACTGACCAGTCGACTATGGCCACAGTAAAAAGACATTAAAACACCAGGAAAACCTAACTGAAAAGTCGACTATGGCCACAGTAAATAACTCTTAAACCAGCAGCCAAGACTTTTTGACCAGTCGGCTATGGCCACAGTAAATAGATCTTAAAACAATTTTGTCGGAAGTGTAAAAATTTCCATACCTGGAAACATCTTAATAGTGCAGTTCATAACATCTGTTCCACTACAGAATGTTGTAGGAAATAAAAAACTTTAGTCTGAATTTTGGCTTTATTTTGTATGTGCGACGAAATTAAGATGTAAAAAGTAAAACTTATGTATGTTTCTGTTCTTAAGACTTTTCTGTATCACTTCAGCCTGTATTTAGTCCTTTATAATTTTGTTTTCACATTTTGTATGAAGCATCATCTAGTGAACCTAAAAGTCTAACCCCTGTAACCACATTGATTTAATGGCAGAATTTTTGTATTGTGTAATGATAAATTTAATTTTTTAATTGCAACAACATGATATTGCTTTGACCTGCTGGTTTTCTTATGATATGGACCTGACTTTTTGAACTGCACGGTAAAAAAACACTTATTGATCGCGCATCGGACATTATGGTAAACGCTTCTTTCCTGCACAAATGACAATTTCGCAACTTCTCTCCGGTTTGTACAAATTTCTGACCGCGATAAACCATTTGACTTGTTACTGCTTGAATGACACAAGCGACCCGAATAACACAAGTGGCACGATGATATAGAAAAATTGCAGCCAGTAATTAGTTTACACACATGGTGGAAACATCGTGAAATTTCACAATGACTGTTTAAGATATCGAAACAAAAAAGTTTGCATGATAAAGATAAAAGGTTTATCTTCAATATCATATATACAGTTTTGAATGTTTTTTGCCTAATTTTGGAATTCAAGTGGGGGATTAAGTAGGGGGCACGAAGATACAAGAAAAGTGCATAATAGAATTTGATTTGTTGACGTCATGACCGCGTGCAGTTGTAAAGCGTGTAAGCATATATAAATCTGTAAACAAATTGATGGGTCCTGTAAATTTCAGAGCTACCGGGTTTTGAACTCTGCCTGTGTGAATGTTCTCAAACTTAAAGCTGAATAAAGCTGAAACTGTTTTATTTGAGTAGATCTAAACGCCTTTTACGCAAAACATATTCAACGGCATTTCACTTATATGATTAATTTCGCATTCATTCTAAATCATTTTACAAGTAAGCCTCTCATCTCACAACTTTCTTTTATTTTATGCTTGAGATAAAATCCGAAGATGATTGAACGCAAGCAACTAGTCCAACAAGTTCAGAGAAAGCGGACGTCTGGTCAAGGCGCCTGGCGGAGATGAAAGGGTCCAGGAACAAGATGAGACGCCATCCGATTTTAAAGTTAGAGCTACATCGTCTTCACTAAATGACATTTTTAGTAATTCTGGCTGCAGCTACAGTAGCCATACACGTCCATAGATAAATAAATAAATAAATAAATGAATAAAGGACCAACTAGAGTGCTCTAGTCTAAAGTAGATTTTTTTTCTAATTTGTAGAATTGCAAATCTTGTTTAAAAAAAGTATCAGGACTGGACTTTGGTGTTAAGTAAATGAATCAATCCATGTTTTGATCGGCGAATTGATCATTTTTCCAACTGAAAATAGCTTTACCAACAAATTGCTGGAAAAAACTTACGCTTTCTTTATTTTCATTTGCATTTATATTCAGAAGCACCCTAGTTAAGCCCTAAATTTTTGCTATACTTAGCAAGCGTCGAAACACATTTGCTGGGCAACTTAGGGCCTATGTCTCTAAATTTAGACTCGAAATGCTTAAAATGGGAGACGACTGAACTCGGTCTGTTGATCGTGATGTTGTACGTGCAACCCATCCAAAGCCTTAATACAATCGTTTCCTTTTTAGCAAAGTGTTTTGCAACGAAAGACTATGCAAGTACCGCGGCCCATAAATGTTTGAGTCTTGGTGATCACCTAGTCCCAGTCCGTGACTCTAGTTAGATCTACTTAGAGTTACAAGTAGGCCTAACGAATAGCCTCTATCTAAAATCGTCGTAATCGAGACAGTCTTTCAGATATAATTGCAAGCATTAGGACGAATTAATGGCAAAAAGAAAAATATTTCTGAATTGTTTTTGTCTTGTTAAAAACACGACATATATCGTGTGCACTCCGTACTTGAAGAAAGTCACCCACTGACCTACATCTATTAAATTTTGTTTTTCATATCTGGTGACGTCACAGCTTTATTACGTCACTATTGGTGCATTCATTTTCATTTATAGTCAGGTATGGGTAAGCGGATGAGCACAACGTCTCGGGCTAATTCTAAATGTTTTAGTGGAATATTATTTGTATATTTACTGCGATCTAAAGTTAAATTGCAAAATTTGAAAACAAAGCAGCTATTGGGAGAGATCTACTCATATATATATTCTCACGTGCTTGTTTCTTCAAGAACAATCGGAATAAAATTTGATGAACTAGTAGCCTACGGCTTCACATTTTGCTAAATTGTTTGTAAAACGTTCATGCATATATATCTACAGTATCTGATACCTGTTTTTCTATAGTTTTATTTTTTCTGCAGAATATGTCAAATCACGTTTCTGTTCACGAGATAAATGTTTAATCTAAAGCAAGTTAAAATATTTATTTTGTTTTTCATACCTTGAAGCTTATAACTGTCTTACGTTCATATTTTAATCACTAATGATTACGCCTGTGTTCGGACGTGGCTGAGTTGGACTTAATATCAGACTGAAATGAATTGTAAGTGATAATTACGTCGCGAGCTTGACTACTGATCACCTTGCTTTCCACTTTACTTTCAGCAAGGTCTAAGAAATAACCAACATTCACTTGCTAGTTATCAAGGCCAGAGAACTTTAGAACTTGGCCAGAACACCCAATAAAGCACTCGTGTTAAAAGAAAGAATACACTTTTACCACCGAATGGGACGATGCAAAATTTTTGTTAGACGGGTTTTGTTCAGGATTTAAACTCTACCGTTGCGGCCGAATACCAGTAATGTCTGAAAATTCGTCTTCTGCGCCACAGCATAAATCTGTATTGCCAGCCAAGTTGTTTGAGGGAAAATGTCTAGGTAGACTTATTGGACATTTCCTTCCCCTCCTATTTCAAATTTACGTATAAATCCCGTAGGCTTGGTTACAAAACATTTTGGCGGTTAGACTTGTTACATGTTTATCACATCCTATTTGATAGCGGTGTGTACGAATTTACGAATCCAGAATATAGCAAGGTCCAGTATTCTCAATTTCATAATGCAGTAAACATGGTCCACAGACTAGGTTATGGCCTTAAGCAGGGTTGGTCGGGCGAATTTGAACTGAGTATCAAACCCGACGGAGGTTAATGGTTACAAATGATAAAATAAAATGAAATAAAATAAATAAGAAATAAACAAATAATAAATAAATTAAAATCGCCTGTGCATAAATGCCTGCATTTAATTTCGAGTTTTTGATTACATATGTTGAGATCTCAGCGTTCTCGAACCATGCCAAAATCCTTCCGAGTGCGTGAAGATCTTCAATCGTCCAAAATAGATACCCTAATAGCAGAATCTTTGTCGGATAATACAAAAAAAAGAGCTACAGCCATTAATTAGATGACTCTACTGCATTTGCGAACATCTTGGATCTCGAACATCATTTTCCACCTAAAACTTTACGTCATAGCAGAATTCATTGTCTACCAGTACTCTCACTCGACTGTTAATTTAATTTACGTTAACAAAATCGATGGATTGCCAGAATACACAAAGCATTTCATGATCAAAGCTTTGCTGGTTGGTTTGCGTTAGAAGCGCAAGAACTGGGTTTGCAGACAACCCATCAATCCTCAGCAAACTCATTTACATCCCTAGGACGTATGTCTATCATAATACGAGGTTATGTTGTTGCAGCATGTTTCTCCCTGGCCCTTTTAGCTCTGCTTCGTATTAGGGAGTTCACATTACCAAATTAAACTCCAAAAAGTATGTCCTACGTCATCAAGGTATTGTTATGGGAAGCAACATGCTTAGACTTAATTTCCTTTCATCGAAAACCGACAAAAGTGGCTGCGGTATTCAATTAAAATCGATCCCCAAAATACCCAATATTATGATCATATTGCCACAAACTTGGCCTACAGGAATAAAGCACCCGTCCCACCTTCCTGTCAATTTCGTTTTTATGGAAATTCAATTCAGTTCTTTCGACGAAGTGTCGTGCACCGATAAATCTGGATTTCCCATTTCAGAAATCAGTTATCGTCAAATGCCTACAAAACATTCATCAGATAATCGAGCCATCTATAAATTACTACTAGTTTCCCAGTTCATGAAACATTTTCCCGCATTTTCGCACTATTCATACAAAGCTGAAATGTACATGTGTGCTATCCGAGCTTTACTGAAGGATATGCCATTTTGAATTAATTGTTTTTTGTTTTTTTTTAATACGGCTGTCCGAGCTTAACTGGAGAATATGCCATTTTGAATTATGTTTTATAATACGGCTATTTGAGCTATACTGAAGGTTATGCCATATAGAAAAAGTTATATGTTTTATAATACGGCTAACTGAGCTTTACTGAAGGTTATGCCATGTGGAAGTGGTCTTAAAATGTGTGATTATCAATGAAATAAATAAACAAAATATTTTTGGGCTATCTTACTAATTTAAATGTATCCAGACACACAAAAGCCCAAAACTGCATTTAATTAAATTCAAATCTAAATAAATAAATAAATAAATAAATAAATAAATAAATAAATAAATAAATAAATAAATTATAACGTGATATATACAATTTTGGCTAAAGGGCTGCTGAGCTTAAAGTGGAGGCAGGCAGTCCGTGTTTATTAAAAAAAGAGGGGCGTCACTTTCAAAATTATAAAGTGATGTTATCAGTTGCCATATGCTGTAAAGTGAATGCCGGCAACACCTTTTGACTTTTAAATACGTATGTCCCCTAGAACAGTATACATGCTATTTTAACTCTGTTGTCAGGTTAAATAGCCTTGAAACATCTTTACATGTTCATTTTGATTAACAGAATGGTTTCCTCTGCACTCGAATTAACAGTCCATGATGTAATAAACATTACTGATTTGCCTCCCTTTGCGCTGCAAACCAAATGTGGGTCTAGATAATTTCGTTAAGCGTCAGAGGGATGGATATTTGTTGCTTATATGTTACCGTCTTTTAATCCGACATTAGAAGTTTTGATTATTCGCTGTGGGGGAAATGACCTTGGGTCCAAAATAACAACGCTAGAATTAACATGGATGATTAAAAATATGCTATTTCAGAGGTTAGGGATGGTTCGTTTGGTCTAAGATTCTACCGAAAAGTCATTGTGTTATATTCCGCACTATGCTGCAGCAAACAAAATGCGAGCAAAAGTTAACAGTTGTCTGGGAACTTACTTCATAAAAAAGCGGGGGTGCTTATATGAAATTCACTGATATGAATCAAGATTTTGTATATTTCTCATCAGACGATTGCCATCTTTTTTCCCTGGGATATGACATTATGGCTGACGTTATCTTGGGTGATGTTTGTATATTTCAACTGAATAGTGAACAAATTTTCCCAACACAGAATGAGACATGGTACGGCTTTACCCAGTCCACTGAATTTATAACTGTTTACTGATTAATAAAAAGGCTACATTAACTTTGACTACAATGTTTTTAACCGGAAACTGGAAATATCCAAACTTCTTTTAAGTTGTTGTTGGTGTGTGTTTTTCTTTTCGATAATTTTCAATCAGTAGTATACGTATGTTGCATAAAATTGTCATGACTTTGTGAAGGCGTTTTATGATATTCCGCTTTTGGCGGAAGGTTCGATCGTTCACTCTCTCACCTTTTTGGCGTTTTTAATATCATAAAACTCTTGCGATCGTTGACGGGGCAAGAAACAACGTCGTTGTTACAGCTGGTGTTCCCCAGGGCTCAGTGCTTGGACCTCTCTTCTTTCTAATCTATGTTAACGACATCACCGAAAATTTATTGAGTGTTACACGTTTATTTGCTGATGATAGCTCGTTAGCTGTTTCATCATCAGACATAAACTTTATGCAAAATACTTTAAATTCTGATCTTCAGAAAATTAGTGACTGGTCCCAGCAATGGCTCGTTGAATTCAATCCAAACAAAACTGAAGTAGTATTTTTTACCTTAGGATCAGAACGCAAACCTTCGTTGATATTTAACAATGTTCAACTCGATTTTGTCGAAAGTCATAAACATTTAGGACTGACATTTAGATCAGATGGAAAATGGCATGATCATATTACTAACATCATCTCATCAGCATCGAAAGTTCTTGGATCTATGCGAGCTTTAAAGTTTAAAATAAATCGTAATTCACTAAACCAGATATATATTTCGTACTTGAGACCCATATTAGAGTATGCTTCTGTTGTATGGGATGGGTGTACTGAATATGAGAAGCAGTCTCTAGAAAAATTGCAGTATGAAGCTGCAAGAGTTGTTACGGGACTAACCCGATCTGTCTCCATTGAAAAATTAATAACAGAAATAGGCTGGGTTTCATTAAAAGACAGACGTATTATTCAAAAACTAACTACTGTATACAAAGCAAGACAAGGAAAGCTTCCAGATTATCTTGCTGATTTATTTCCTGGAACTGTATCCGAATCAAACTCATACCGACTTCGTAATAGCAATGACTACGTGACATTAGCCCGCCGCACCCAGATATATAATTCATCTTTTATTCCATCTGCTACTTCTCTATGGAATAATCTTGAAATAGATATTAAAAACTCAGACTCATTGAATATTTTCAAAACCAGATTGAAAGCGAAATACAAATCAGATACAGTTCCTAAATATTTTTGTATTGGTGACCGAAAATTTTCTGTATATCACGCACGCTTACGCAACGGCTGTAGTAACCTGAATGCTGATCTTTTTAACAATCATTTACGCAACAATTCTTCATGTGAATGTGGTCATCAAAACGAAGACGCTAATCATTTTTTCTTTAACTGTAGAAATTATCATACTCAGAGAACCGTCTTGTTTCACGAGACACGTAAATTTCATCCGCTAAACCTACAAACAATTCTTTTTGGGAATGATCGATATACGGAAAATGAAAACACGTTCATCTTTCTACAAGTTCAAAAATATGTAAAACAGACAGGCAGATTCTAATGACACTTTCTTATATATGAAAATATCTTAACTAATAGACGACACTTTAAAATGCTGGACAAGCCCCAACTCTCTCTCTCTCTCTCTCTCTCTCTCTCTCTCTCTCTCTCTCTCTCTCTCTCTCCATCAATTAATTAACAAATTATTTCAATATTATTAACACAACTTCGCATATTTATTTTGTTTTCTCCGCCGAGTTATATTAAGTTATTTCTATTGGGAAGGGCCGTTTACTGATGTTGTGAGAACTTGTGGCCCGACCCATTTGCTTATTTTCTTGGCTGTACATGTACATTTTTAATGTTTGTTGTTATAAATGTAAATATTAATAAGCAATAAAATATGATTAAACTAAACTAAACAACGTCGATTCATATTGAATAATTTAAATTCAAGTTTTTACTCAACTGCATTTATTAAGCTATATATTTACTAGTAATCTTAATCCAGTCATGACAATTTTGTGCCAATCTTTAATTAAATAAAAATATATTAAACAATTGTATTTAGTCATTTTTTGCTGGGTAAATGCTTACTAATAAACACTAACCTGTTTAGTGTTTGAAATTATGTTTTGTTTACAAATTTAAGCTCCGCCTACAGTATGTGAATACCATTATACCAAAATAAATTTCCCGATAATTTGAAAAATACTTGCAGTGCCATTTTGGACAAAAAGTAATTTCAAAGACTAACATTGAAACAAACAAATTTTCTTTTTTTTCAATGGTTTTAAACAAGTTATATTCATATACCCGCGCAGCGTCACGTGCATCGCATCATGACGTGATGATTTTATGACGTTACGATATCTATGGTATATGCCTGTCAAATAGTTGTATTACCTTTCCAGACTTGTTTTAGATTCCATAATGAGAACGTATATCTTTATAAATCTATATCTTTACTGAAGTATTTATTTTGCATTGAACTTTCTATTAGATTTCTATTCATAATTCATATTCTTTCGCATTCAAGTGTAGTTCTGTACCAGTGAAAAATAAAAATGATATTTTCACTGTTTGAAACAGTGAAAATATCAATTTTATTTCACTGATTATTTTCAGTGTTTCATTGAAAAGCATAAAAATAAAAATAAAACAGTATTCAAAATAATGATACAGCTGTTCAGAGACACGTTTGATGTTTAGACCTTTCACAGCTGGACTGAATGATGTGTTTAGTTATGTCTGACAAACATGTGCAAGACACCACGCCAGGCAGTTCTAATACCCTTTGTATTCTGTCCTGTATCGACATTTAAATTTTCTTTTGTTCTTCAAAGGCTTCACTTTTTAAAAACCAATGAATGCTGCTAGGACTGCTAGTGACAACTAAATAAAATGTTATTTACCTAAAGAATTCCTATTTTAATTCAGTTTAAAGTATATTAAATGTTTGCCATTTGTAGACTGATATAGAAGCATTTTTTCTTATCTTAGAATCACAAAAGCCGTGTATTTGTAGAAACGAAGTTTCAATGCCAGTAAAAGAGAAGAGCGCGCTATTTAAACTTTCAATTATTACTGTCTGCATTAACAAATATATCTCTTAATCATTATAAAATTGGCACAGAGATAGATTATATATATTGAAATAAAGAAATGAACCACAGAGATTGTGCAACTTTCAATAGCGCTTAAAAAATTAAATCAATAAATCTTCACATAAAGTGACAGCAAGTGGAGTAAATAACACTCATTATTCCGGACCGAATTCTAAGAAATATGAAGTAATAAGAGACAGGAAACGTTCCTTAAAACGTTACAGATAACCTGTTTCAATAATGGGAAACACAATTATTCATGCGGCGCAAGTTTCAAATATCCCTGTTGCAAAGGAAATGCTTGAAAAAGAAACATAGCCAGATAAAGCTTTTGTAAGTCTAGTATCACAAAAGGCTTCAAATTACCGTGCAGTTTATTCTAAATCAATACAATACAAAATATTTTATTGCATTAAACACACCAATGTTTATAGCAATTGACAAATAACATATATACAAATATGTAGAAGCAAGAAAATGATTTTTCCAGGAGCAATATATTATGACATCCCTATTAGTGGTAATATTATATATATATATATATATATATATATATATATATATATATATATATATATATATATATATATATATATATATATATATATTAACCAGTAGACTACTATGGTTCGATTCTCTGGAGATTTGCATAATAAACATATTTTGCAACATTTATAACTGTTTTTCTATTTTTACAATTTAGCAAAGATTCAAATTTGTTAAGTGTTGGCCAGCTACAATAATAACGTGGCAAGAACTTTCTCCGAAGAGTTGTATGTTTTGGACAGACTAATAAAAAGTGGAACTCTGATTCGACATTATTCATATTGCAAGATTTACACAATCTCTGTTCCCTTGGAATGTTATTATATCTGCCTGTTTCAATGAACAATTTGTGGGATGACACCCTATATCGTGTTAGGGCTACTTGTAATTTTCTATCTGGTATAACATCCAAATACTTTTCTTGGCAAAACTCAAACTTGAACAATGCATACGATTCTAGGCGCGGGGAGTTATTAATGTTAAAATACCAAGATTGGCAGTATGTATCAAAAATTCTTTGTTTAATTTTCAAAAAGGTAAGTTTATCCATTGCCTGGTTGTTCCAAACAAAACCAAACCCATTTTGTTCTAAGATTTGTTTGACGTACGAAGCCCAATTTTTGTTATTGTAACTTATATTGTTATCGGCGTCGATCTTAAGAACACTGTATACTTTGTGTAAGTTTGATGAGGTATCCTCCTTTAATATCTTTTGCCAATACCTAAGGACAATGATTTTACGAAAAATATGCATAGGCAATCTACCGAGTTCCCCATATAATGCCGCAACGTTTGTCGACTTTCTAACACCTAGCAGACGACGCATAAATTTCAGATGCACCATTTCAACGTCAGTCGCAGGATGCACTCCCCATATTTCAGCGCCAAAATTGAGTATAGATCCTACTAAGGTGTCAAATAAAGCAACTTTTCTAAAAATTGGAAGTTCGATTTGTTCCATAATCGAGAAAAGATTGTATAATGAAATTGATGCGTGTTGCGCTATCAGTTTTTGCGTCCTCGACCAGTTACCGTTTTTGAACAGCGTAACCCCCAAATATTTAAAGGATTGAACGGTTTCTAGTTTGTTGCCATATATGTACACGTCACAGGGACTCGATCTTCCATTCTCGAATACCATTGCCTTGGTTTTATTAACATTGATACGCATACCCCAAGTATTACAACAGGTCTCAACGTCGCGTAGCATAGATTGGAGAGTTTCTACTGAGGTCGCAAACAGTACCATGTCGTCTGCGTACATTATAAGAAATAATTTGACATCATCTATTGTGATTATGTTATTCAACTTCGAACTGATATTTTCAAGAATGTCGTTCACGAAGAACATGAATAATAACGGCGAACTGGGTTGATTTTTTAAATGCTTTTGTTTAAATCCTAGAAATTAAATTAATCACTTGATCAATCCGTTTTATCCATTTGAATAGTATTTGAATATTTGCATGAAAATATAATGAAATCCTATCCATGCTAAACAAACACAGCAATTAAAGTCAGTCGACCTACTTGATAAAATAAAAAAGTCCTTGTTTGGACATGCGCACTCAAAAGTTTGAAGACCAGCTTCAATAGCTGGGTAGTGTCAATAAACAGGTAAATAAATCAATGGACAATACCAGTTAGTAAAATTTCCGACCCATTCTTCAACATTCGTTTTACTCGCGAATAAATACTACGTCTAGGTATACATTTCTTTAAAACATTATAATTATAATTTTAATTCGGACAGTCAACAGTTAAGAGAGCCGTGTCCAATGAAATAAATCATTGACGATTCATTGTATGCGCTTAGTTAATGAAAGGTGTGGCTGTGTGTATTATTACAAGACATAAATTTTAACGTAGTTTCTTCCCTTTGTTTCTCACAGTATCTGATGTATATTGCTACTAATTAATGTCTTGCGAACATTATGTTATTACATACAATGTGAAATATGAGAACTTGCAAAATAAATTAAAAAGAAAAATTCGGACCTATGTGGTTTTAAAAAAATAACTAACGTTTTACTTTAAAAGGTTACGCCGAATAGACTGGGAAACTAACTTTAGAAGGCATCTATCTCTTGATTGGATGATATCAAATGAAAGAGGTCAATGAAATACTAAGTGCTATTTAAACATTTTGTGAACAGCGCATTAACATCATCAAAATTGTTTCTACGGTGTTACGCAGTTACGCTTTCTAACGATGGATGAAACATTATGACTTTCACCATAATTTATTTGCCTGAATGCACGCAATATTACAGTATTCGTCGGAATGTTACTTACTTTGTATTAAAAACAGAATTCAAAATATATGAATAATAACAGTAAACATAATTTTGAAAAGTAAAACTTTGTGGGGAACACGTGACCTGAAATGATGCGTACCACAGATAAAATGGCGGCCACAGAGCCAAATTTCACGGAAAATGCGAAGTTAGTAACATTTATTGTTATCCAATTTTTATCTGACATAGCGCAGGCTAAGCAGCACAAAAATCTCTTTCCGATGGTATATCTCCCAACTTCATAGCTTTGCTACATTCTTAGATTACCTCGAGGTTTTGAGCGAGTCAAGAACATTAAGTTCGGAATAAAATGTTACCTTGCTTTACACGTATAGTTAATAATTTATCAAAAATAAAGATTTAAAGAAGGAATTGTTCAAGCCTTTGTCGATGATACAGAAACACATATCGTTTATAGATATTTTGACGTTATGTCTTCAAATATGAAAGACATTCATGGAAATGATAAAATGGTGCCTTGCACGTAAATATTTTCTGATTAAGGACGCTCGCTACAGTTTCGTAATTTTTTTCTCAATAATAGATTTTGATGAAATGTTTTGTATTAAAATAGCATGTTATGATGTATTGAAAAATGAAATATAAATACTAGATCACCAGCTTTGTTTCAATTTAATTTGCCACTAGATATGGTGCTATTTTAAACATTTTTTAAAATTTCTGTAATCCTAAAATATATTTCAGTAAGTACAATAATCAGCATAAATTTGATTATCTATGCATTTTTATAACGGAAAACAATATTTCCATTTGAAACATGCTCAGAGAAATAAAAAGAACATGATTGTGTAAAGAACGGAATACTGAAGAACTACAGACCTGTGTCTAAAATACTTGAAAAAATAGTCGATGCTCGTTTGGAAAGCCACTTGTCTTTGAACAGTCTCCACGAAGAACACCAGTCTGCATACAAAAAATTTCACTCCACTGAGACTGCATTACTGAAAGTTCAAAATGACATATTCTCAACTCCCATGACCAAAATGATGTAACAATGTTAGTGATGCTTGACCTTTCGGCTGCTTTCGATACCATCGACCACAAGACACTACTAGTATTGCACCGCCTCCACGACCACACAGGGAAACCACTTGAATGGATAACTTCATATCTGAGCGGCCGCTACCAAATAGTGACCATAGATAGTGAATTGTCAAAACCAGTGCAAATGACATACAGTGTCCCACAGGGGTCCGTTCTCGGGCCAAAATTTTTCACAATGTACACTAAACCTGTTGGTACAATATGCAAGAAACATGGACTAAATCATCATTTTTACGCCGACGATGGGCAGCTTTATTTATCTTTCAAACCAACAAATCCGGTCTCTCAAAAGGATGCTTTACGCTGTGTTGAAAACTGCCTCGTAGAAATCGTATCTTGGATGAACAGCAACATGTTGAAAATCAATGCCGATAAAGCTGAAGTCACTGTATTTACCTCTCAAAGAAACGAAAAACATATTGAATCGGTTACTGTGAAAATTGGAGAAGAGAACATTAAACCATATAAATGTGTAAGGAATCTTGGTGCTTTTCTAGACATGGAAAAACATATTAACTCAGTTTGTAGATCAGGGTACGGACAGCTACGTCAAATAGGCCACATCAGGAAATATCTAAATACAGATGCTACAAAATCTCCAGTAAATTCACTCGTCACTTCACGCCTTGATTATTGCAATGCGCTCTTGTATGGTGTCCCGAAGGTCTTGCTGAATAGACTTCAAAGTCTTCAGAAAAAGGCAGCTCGAATTATAACGAGAACATCGCGTTATGATCACATTACGCCGGTATTAAAAGAACTGCATTGGATACTAGTTACTCATAGGGTAGACTTTAAGATTCTAGTTCACACATACAAAGCACTGCATGACCAATCACCGATCTATGTTAAAGACTTGCTGGAACTCTATCAGCCAGCAAAAAATTTGAGATCCAAGAACAACTCAAAACAACTAGTTGTTCCAAAAAGCAAAACTGTGAGGTACGGTGGTCGTAGTTTTTCATCAGCTGCACCGAAGTTATGGAATGCTCTTCCGGCTACCATTAGAGACGCTAAAAGCTTGGATGCTTTCAAACGATCATTGAAAACACACTTTTTCTTCAAGGTCTATTGAAACTCACTTTGCACTGAAAAACAAGCTTTGCAATAGAAATTATTTCCTATTGTTTATTGTTCTTTAAAATATCTAGTACAATTAAAATGTAGAGTAAAACCTGATTCAGGCTAAATACCTTTTATTGTTGATATATTTTTTGTGTTGCATTGTATGTCCATATCATTCTGTGATATGTAGTTTGTACAGCGCTTTTGAACGTTTATATTACAGATGAAAAGAGCGCTATAAAAATCTGGTAAATAATTATAATAATAATAATAATAATACTTGTTCAGCAG
Source organism: Mercenaria mercenaria (assembly GCF_021730395.1). Lineage (NCBI taxonomy): Eukaryota > Metazoa > Mollusca > Bivalvia > Venerida > Veneridae > Mercenaria > Mercenaria mercenaria. The sequence goes on along the minus strand of NW_026461104.1, from coordinate 43,192 downwards.
ACCCAAGGGCTATTTTTGTATATTTTTGTCAGTTTTAAGTTGGTACTTCTGCTATTTTATCGAGTTTCACATAATAGAATTTAATAAAACTCTGCACATACCTTTGGTTATGTCTACCTAATCTAAAACAAAAAGAAAATTGATAGGTCACCATATTAGATTTCGCTTAAATCAAATTACAACGAGGTGGGGTGTGGCGGGCATTTATACAACGCAGGCTGGTACGAAATACTCTTTCAATGTTTGAGCAAATGACTTAGAAATATATATATAAAATTATCAAACGGCAGATTTCTTAATAAGCGGATTTTAAGGTGTTTCTGAAGCATTTTGATGGCATAGAACGATGAAAGTTTCCGCTTTTTTTTCACAAAACCTATAGTTTACGAATGTACGGTACGGGATTAGAAACAGCTGTGACTCAATGCAGAGTTTGAGCGCTGGTATAAATAACAGACTCCAGTATATGTTTGATTGAAGCAATTTGAACTAAAAGTACTTTAAATGTATATATTTTGTAACCATGGTGATACTTACCCTAACCTTTAGTCAGTATATTATATATTTTGTACATTAAATGCATGCGAACATACAATAATTTGCGAATTTTTGCCGTACGCGACATTAGATAATCACTTCCGGGCATGCGCAGAAGACCGCACCAACTCTGCAGTGAGCTACATCGATTAGAAACACAACCAAATTGGCACGGTGTTGGGTTAAATATCGACCCGTCCGGAAAACCTGTAGCGAGTGCCTTTAAGAAGATGATGCTTAAAAACTATGCTATTTTGAAATTATGAAATAGGTGGGTGGGGTGCATGATACGATTTCTGAGGAATTTCGAAGTTACTGTAAAACAAACTTTTTTCCAGTGTGACAATACATTAAAACCATGAAGTGCTGAACTCTTACTTTAATTAAAAGACTAAAGTGGGAAAAGTTATCAGCATGTTCATGTCACAATTTTCGGTGACAGTATTCTATGTCAGCTTGCATAACTGCAAAAAACTATAACATACATAATAAAGCTAATCTATCCGTGTAAATGAGCTGAGAGCTATTTTTCTATTTCCATTTATTACTTTTCTAAAAAAAAAACATTACAATTTACAAGGTATTGGCAAAATTTCAATTTTGTCATTTTGTGCACATGCCTTTACACACATTGAAGAAGTCCGAGCTATAGGTATGGTGTGCGGGAAGGGCCCGAGCGCTTACGTAGTGCGCATTTACAGGGATTGTACTGCTCAGATAGATATATATAACTTTATCATAAGTCCGCAAAGTGCAACATAAGAAATATCAGTATTATTTATGTAATAATATTATTTATTTACACGGTATGTCTGACAAATGACATCGAGAATTCTTACTGACCTTTCAGAAAGCTGCATTTTCAAGTACCTGATATTTTCCACTTTGATTAAAAAAGCATTTTTACAATAAATAACTGACTACAGAAGGTAATAAAATACCCTTGATCTAGAAAATGCTACAACCTACTAAACTTCAAGGTTTAAAATTATATTGAACACGTTTGCTTTAATTTAAGGTGAAAATTAAACTAGAACTCTATGATAAAAATCGAACAGATCATTTCGGACATGTTCGACAGTGAGAAAGCAAACATATCGTACGTATTAATTAGCATGGATGATTTGCACTGTGAATATATACTATTTACACTTAACATATAATTTCACGAGTACATACTCATATACATATAAATGGGGGTGTTTGTCATGGGATTCGATCCGATAAGGCTGGTTCTTGAGCTGCGAGCTGAATGAATGGTTACCGACTTCTATCCGCATGGCGCCTGGCATAGTGGTAGGAGTTGGGAGGTTATTGGAAAGCACAATAACGGTGTCTCATAAGCCAAATTGGCTGGCCCTTTCAATAAAAGTGGCACTCTAATAAACAAGACCTTTACTTTTACCTTTTGTACACTAGGAATGTTTGTTTTACATATAAGATCAAAGCATTAACCCTCGTGAAAATATAATGCATGTGACGTTCACTGTTGATATATAATTGTAATTATATATTTTCACATTACACTGAAACAAACAAATACACTTTTGCATATTCATTTATATAAAAATATAAACAAACAAACCAAAACGGGAACAATTTTTATTTTGTATGATGAGAGTAACACCGAAACGACACAATGAACTTTTCCCAGGTTTTGTTGGTGGGGAAAGACTCAAAGTGCTCCTCCAGACATGTTTTGGGGCTTAGACTAGTACCTAGATCGAGACACTAACCTCAGCTGGATGGCTTCCTTACGTAAAAAGTTTTACACATCAAGTGAGGGTTCCATCCCACGTCGGTAATGGGCGGGGAATTCGAAGCCAGCGACCATGACCATCACGCTTTTTTTGCAAGTATAACTTAAATATTCATTAAATTTCGTAAACATAAATGATACTCAAAATGATATTTACGGTCAGAAACTACAAATGGTTTGCCGGATACACCATACTTTTAATTGATGAGGCCGCGATCATATTGAATAGGACAAGTATATGCGCGCTGGGGAAAATATTTCATGATGGACCTGTGAATTCTTTACTTATGGGTGAAACAGGTCTCATAAGCGTAAATACGACTAGCTTCTACTGATTATAAAACATATGGTACGATTTGTTGTGAATTAACTGTTGTTGTACTTTTAGTAGTTCAACCGCCACCCTTGTTTAAGAGCAACATTTAAAAAACACGTTTTTTTCATCCTCAAGTAATAAGTAAGTAGACTCACCAAGTTTAATCAATCTAGACGCATAATCTAACTCTCATAGAGCGCCTACTTCACCCGATTTACATTCGGAACATTTTCACGCGTTTCGGGCTTTCGTATGTTTAACATGGGATTTTTGAACCGTCCAAAGATGTTGGAAATGTTTGTCTCATTGTTTGTTTTTTAAATAAAACTGTTACTGCTTTCATTGTCTACCACTTTTCTCCACCCTTGCCTGAAAAAAAAAACAGTTATGAGGTAGCAAGGTACACTTAGATGCGAAAATTTTGGGCACGGACGGTCTTACATGTAGCGAGTCGCAATATTGCACTTCCCCTATGAGCAAAATTTGGGTGGCTATTTTATAAATTGCGTGCATGTTTTGTGCTTTTAATTAATGGCAAGATCAGGATTCTCATACAAGAATAAAGAAAGTTATCAAAGCGAAAGGTTTACATCATCCATGAAAAATAGCGTGCCAAAATCATCAATTTTGCACCTTTTGAACAGTCTACAATGATCCCGCTGCAAGAACACTGTCCAATTTTACTGCATTTCTTAATTTAATAGTCCTTACTGAACGTCAGGACATAAACGGAATGGGGGCCTATCCAGCTCGTTTTTTCGGAAAATAACGAAAATGTTCCCGAGTATCAATCAACAAGCACAGAACCCTTCCGTGAATTGAATTTTTCCGCGAAATGGTGTCTCATTGATCATACAAAGCTACCAGCAGTTAGTTTTCCAACTGACATCAGAATTTTACATGTATCGGCTGTATAGATTTTCTAAAGAATTAATAATCATTATCTCTCACCTTAATTTACATGCATCCAAAATCACGATGTTCTCTTTATAACAAATATTGACGGGGCCAAAATTCGAAAGTGTACCCTGCTACCTGAGTTTGTACACTGTTCAGACAATTGTGCTCTGTTGAAATTTAACCAAACACAAGTTTACCTGCATAAACAGAAAGCATGATATGTCACCATGCGCGGATCTAGAGGGGGGGGGGGGGGGGGGGGGACCGGACCCACACTGGAAAATCTTTAAAAAAGGAAAGAAGACAAGAAGGGAAGAAAATGTTTTTCGAAAAAGGCAACATTAGGACTGCATGTAAAGTATATGCGGCTGCTGCTACATACGACCCCGATATAATTCATATTATTTACCTAAAAGAAACTAAGAATTTTACCTTCAAGAAAGCTTGATTTTATCATTTTCCCAAATTTAACAGGTTAGTCCATAAAACTGTCCCAGAATGCAAAAAATGAAGTGCTAAATTTCAAAATTTCCAGGTGGGGGGGGGGGGGGGGGGAGGATAGGGGATCGGATCCCCTCTGAGAAAATTGGCTGTGTCCGTGCATGGTCACTATACCTGTCCAGTACTGGACATTATGGTAAACGCTTCTTTCCTGCACAAATGACAATTTCGCAACTTCTGTCCGGTTTGTACAAATTTTTGGCCGCGATAAACCATTTGACTTGTTACAAAAGTTTACACACCATGTCGGTCGGAAAGCACGAAATTTACTTTCTTGAACGTATATGTGAATTTACGTTCTTGAACGTATATGTGAATCGTCATGTTTGAATGTAAACAAAGGAATAAAAGTTACTGTTTTCATGTTCGAGAAAAAGATCGAACTGTGATTGTCAATGTTCCCGATACGAAATATATATGAATGTATAAACATGAGCCGTTTCATCTTACAGGACTTGCAAAAACATTGTAAGCGATTGTTTATTTATTGTATTTATGTTCTAGGTTTGTGACATATACGTGTCTGTTGTTGGGCTGGAAAAAGATAGGTCCAAAATTTAAACTAAAAGCTATTTTGCATAAATTCCTCGTTATTTCTGTGCATACTATTCGACTGAAAGTAAGAATATCAGAAAATTGCAGAAAATAAAACATATCTTTGAAAAAGTCCCGATCTTTCATCATTAATGTTTGGTTGGCTCATGATTACAAATTTAATGTTAGTAGGTCATGATGTCCATGAAGCCGTGTAAAGTGATAATTTTGATGACACGTTGGACTTATTTTATAATTGTGAGTGATCAGAAAGATCGGACGGTGGGATGTTATAATCAAAGTACTGAAAGTACAGAAAGGCTGGCTACCACAAAAAACTGGATGAAAACTGTGCGGGAAAGATGTTTGCAAAATCTTAGATATTATGGGGTTTTCCATATCAAACTAAGGCGAGCATAGGGTATTGTTGTGATGAACCATCTTGATTAACTTGTGAAGGTAGTGTAAGGATATTACAGACTATAGATGGTGAAAAAAAACAACATTGTGTTTGCTTCACTGGGGATAACATAATTAGTGAGACAAATGGCACATATTTCTCACTTGGGAATCTGAAACCGGAAATTTTATATCTTACAAAACAGTCGGGTTCCGAGAACGTAATCCACTCAAACCACAACCCCGCAACAGTGTATGTATTGATTTGTATACATAAACATATCTTCAAAATATAAATGAAATAAAAATTATAGACAAACAAGGGCAAAATGAACAATGAAAGGAACACAGTCGGACACCATCTTGTAAATGTCAGTGGCAAACACACCACAGGTTAATTTAAACCGGGTTATGCTACGTTTGTAACCTTATCATTGGCCTCCACCATGGTTTCAAACTTAACACTAAAAAGCCAAGTTGATTCATTGACTTTAATCCTTGACTATCCCAGGAACAATGAAATTGCTTAAATTGTGTAAGTTTAAGGGGTACAAACAAGAGCAATACAAGACTTTCTTCTGGTTAGGAACATTAGAGAAAAAAATGAGGTATTATAAAGAAAAATTACAAGAAACGGTGGAACTAAAAGGAAGAAGAAGTAAAGAATGGGAAAAATACATACCCTACGTTGCCAAATTAAACGTTTAAACTATCGGTTTTAACACTTGAACTTTTGATAACGATTTTGCATATTTTGACAATCAACGTTTATGGCACGCCAATTGTCCAGTAATTACGTGAACCCAGGTTCACGGTTGAAAAACTAGGATTAACGATTGATAAACCAGGTTTTTCGAACGTAAAACCAGGTGTTTCGAATACTAACCTATATTTTCGAGTGAAAACATAGGATGACGCCGTAAACCATAGTTCACACTCGTAAACATAGGGTCTCGAGAGTGGTTCCAATAAGCTTGAAGCTTTCATTACAATCGAGCTAAAACAAATTAGTATAAACATAGGTTCACGCTTGTAAACCCAAGTTCAAGGTCGTAAACATAGGTTCACGTTCGTAAACTATGGTTTACAAGCGTGAACCGGGGTTCACGAGCGTAAACATAGGATAACGACCGTAAACATAGGATAACGACCGAAATTCAGTTTATTCGAGAAACCTAGTTTATCAAACGTAAACCATGGTTTACGGTCGATATATTAGGATTAAAAAATCATCTATGAATTTCGGGCGTGAACATGGGTTTATAGCCGTGAACATATATTTACGAGCCTGAACCTGCGTTTACGAACGTGAACCACTGTTTACGACCATGAGCCTAGGTTTATGATCGTGAACCATAGTTTACGGACGTGACATGTATGGAAATTGTCCAATAATTACATTAACCCTGGTTCACAGTCGAAAAACTAGGATTAACGATGGATAAACTAGGTTTCTCGAATGTAAAAGCATGTAAATCTATTCTTTCGAGCGAAAATATAGGATAACGTCGTAAACCATAGTTCATGCTCGTAAACATAGGTCCACGTTTGTACACCCAAGTTAAAGTTCAATCAAGAAACCTAGTTTATTGAGTTATTGGGTTCAAGAGAGTAAACTATGGTTTACACCCGTTATCCTAAGTTTTCGCTCGAAAATGTATGTTAGTATTCGATAATCCTAGTTTTTCGACCAAGAACGTAATTATTGGATAATTGGATTGCCGAGAACCATTGTTTATGGACGTGAACCTATGTTTACGGCCGTGAACTTGGGTTTACGAGCATAAACCATAGTATACGAACGTGAACCTAGGTTTACATTCGATAAACTTGGTTTCTCGAACAAAACTATGATTTTTGGTCATTATCCTATGTTCAAGAGCGTGAACCTATGTTTACGGTCGTAAACCCATGTTCACGGTCGTAAACCTAAGTTCACGATCGTTAACATATGTTCATATATGTAATATGGTTTACGCTCGTGAACCCTGGTTTTCGCCCATAGACATAGGTTCACGTTCGTGAACTTAGAATAACGACTGAAATTCATAGTTCAATGGAAAAACCTATTTTAAACCTTGGTTCACGGGCGGAAACTATGGTTAACGCCCGTTATCTTATGCTTTTGCTCCAAAATATTCGAAAATCCTGGTTTTACGTTCGAAAAACCTAGTTTATCGATTGTTAATCCTAGTTTTTCGGCCATGAACCTGGTGGACAATAATTGGCGTGCCATACACGTGTATATATGATTATAAAGGAGCGATAAGGCCAGAGTTTTTTAATAACTTGGGTTACGGGAGATTTTCCAAAAATGATCATTAATTAGGAGGAGGGACTAAAAATAACAAGAGCTGTCCGTAAGACAGCCAAGCTCGACTATTCGAAATATTGTCCCAGAAGCAGGAAAATATTACCCAAAAAGGTTAAATATCAAAAGAGTTTTTAAGTTCAAAAGGGGGAATAATTTGACCAAAATGCATATCAGTTATGGGACTTGCTGCTATCAACTAGTTTTATAACCCCTAAGGCACATATGAAGTTTCAATTCAATATCTGCATTAGTTTTGATAGAAACTTGCATGTAAAACTTTAACCAGAATTTTCAAAGTCCAAAAGGGGGCATAATTTGCCCAAAATACATGCCAGAGTTATGGGACTTGACCCAGTGAGGTTGGTAATTGATCAAGAAAAAGAAAAAATAAGTTTCAAATCTATATGCCTTTTAGTAATAGCTGTATGTACTTGCACACAAAACTTTAACCAGAATTTGCTAAGTCCAAAAGGGGACATAATTTGGCCAAAATGAAGGTCAGAGTTATGGGACTTGCTACTATCAACTAGTTTTAAAACCCCCGAAGACACATGTGAAGTTTCAATTCAATATCTGCATTAGTTTTGGAGATAGAAACTTACATGTAAAACTTTAACCAAAATTTTCTAAGTCTAAAAGGGGGCATAATTTGCTCAAAAAACATGTCAGAGTTATGGGACTTGACCCAGTGAGGTTGGTAATTGATCTAGAAAAAGAAAAAATAAGTTTCAAATCTATATGCCTTTTAGAAATAGCTGTATGTACTTGCACGCAAAACTTTAACCAGAATTTTCTAAGTCCAAAAGGGGCATAATTTGGCCAAAATGAAGGTCAGAGTTATGGACTTGCTGCTATCAACTAGATTTATAACCCGGAAGACACATGTGAAGTTTCAATTCAATATCTGCATTAGTTTTGGAGATAGTAACTTGCATGTAAAACTTTAACCAAAATTTTCTAAGTCCAAAAGGGGGCATAATTTGCTCAAAATACATGTCAGAGTTATGGGTCTTGACCCAGTGAGGTTGGTAATTGATCTAGAAAAAGAAAAAGTAAGTTTCAAATCTATATGCCTTTTAGAAATAGCTGTATGTACTTGCACGCAAAACTTTAACCAGAATTTTCTAAGTCCAAAAGGGGGCATAATTTGGCCAAAATGAAAGTCAAAGTTATGGGACTTGCTGCTATCAACTAGTTTTATAACCCCGAAGACACATGTGAAGTTTCAAACCAATATCTGCATTAGTTTTGGAGATAGTAACTTGCATGTAAAACTTTAACCAAAATTTTCTAAGTCCAAAAGGGGGCATAATTTGCTCAAAATACATGTCAGAGTTATGGGACTTGACCCAGAGAGGTTGGTAATTGACCTAGAAAAAGAAAAAATAAGTTTCAAAGCTATATGCCTTTAATTGATGGCTGTATGTACTTGCATGCAAAAACTTAACCAAGGTGTGACGCCGACGCCGACGCCGACGCCAGGGTGAGTAGAATAGCTAGACTATTCTTCGAATAGTCGAGCTAAAAATAAAGTAGGAAAATGTTAGCATCGGAAAAAAAAAATGAAAAAAAAAAAACACAAAAAATTTTATTTTGTAAAAAGTGCCACTGGGTTAAAAAAAAATTGTTGTTTCAGGCAAATGTAGATTCACAACACAGTTTAGATAAATCAGACAAGTTATTTTCCCAATTTGAAGCATTTTATTCCCACTTTCTTTATTAAAGCCTCGATGTTGTATGTTATAATATTATGTTGTAGAAACTATTAAATACTTGAAATTTTTTGCATGTTGCTTGCCTGCTTTAAACATATATATAGCTTGCTAATAAATAGAGACTAAACACACCTGGCATTGTATTCTGTTTCTGGTGTTGGTGTGATTATATATAGTGTAGTGTACTAGTATTGTTGTCACATCCTATGCATATTGTGTTTCTGACCTTTTAACCCTTAGCAGGCTAAGTTTCTAAAATGGACAGGTCCATCATTCAATTTGGGCAATACCATTTATCATTCAAAGGGATGTTCACTCAAAATGTACTGACTGAATAGCGAACAGTGCAGACCATGATCAGTCTGCATGGATGTGCAGGCTGATCTAGGTCTGCACTGGTCGCAAAGGCAAAACCAATCGGTTGTACCATTGTAAGGGTTAAGGAAGACGGAAATAGCTTTTCACTTTTTTCTTTTATGATTTCTCCATTTTTCATTTATGCGCCGACTTGGACCATTTTACACAATACATGCCAGACAGTCCCAAGCCTGTTAAGTGTGAGGGGTCTCTTAAAAGTTACTGAACTCCATATCTGGCTACAACTTTGAAAGTAATTTGAGGTAGACTTTAAAATTTAAATTGCAAATTTTAAAAACAATTAGCAAAGGTACTACATTCAAACTTACACATACTTTTTCTTTAATAGTTCAAGATTTTGTAATATTACTCAGTTTCAAATGTTTTAATATATTAAAAGTAATTGGTCCATACATGGAGTTCAGTACCCGTGCAGGGCTTCCATTATGATTCAGTTTCATGGAGTCACGACTGCCTAACATTCAGATTTTGGAGTCCCTCTTAAATTTTCTTGGAGTCCTACATATTTTCACTTTGTACAGTTACCTTCAATACCATCAACATCATCATCACCATAATCATCATTAATCATTACTATCATCATCATACTAATTGGTTCAGAACAGTGTATAAAGTAATAGAATTTAGAGAAAAGGACCACTAGATTGATTAGAAAACATCTTATTTAACAAAAAATATTTTATTGTTTTTTAAATTTATAGCAAGTCAGCATTTTATTAAAATCAGCAGACTTACCGTTGTTCAGCTACAAAACGAAAATCCACTTTAAAAAATCTGAAGTACATTTTACTTGGAGTAGAATTATGTCAAATTACGTCATTCACCTTGCAATACCCAACATCAAAGAAAATCAATAAAGGAAAATTTTGCCCACACTCCTTTCGTTTTTTTTTCTTCTAAAAATACTGTAAAAGGATTTATCATTGATGAAAATCCAAAGTAAGTAGCAAATTTATTACCGGTCGGAAAAAATGTATTAATTTAAACTGGATGTGAAATGTCATTTGCTAAAATATAGTTACTTGCTGAGGTTTTTGTGCTGAAATTATCGATATATTTTCCACAATTAAGTTACTTTGTCTTCCGACTTAGGAGCTTGTTTCACCAATTTAATCCAAGCTTTTTGTTGTCTGCAATTAACGCCTTCTAAACATGTCAGCAGATCTGGATGTATAGGTTATAGATCATTTATTGAACTTCTAATGCAATTAAGTTTGCCGAAACGGAGCGTAGCGTAGTGAAGGCAAAACTTAATGCATTTAGAAGTTCAATAAGTGTATCTATAACCGGCTTATAGTTTAACGCCCCGTTTAATTTAACTGACGGGTCAAAACCGCAAAAAGTTCTCTGAAGTAAACTAACCACGCCTTTTGTTAATTCATTGGCTAGTCTTATCTTCACTCATGGTGGAGAAGTACATGTTTACTACAACTTTATACAAGGTCATTTTAGTGCCAACCTTTAGCAAAACAGCGGTTGATCCAGTGCTGGATTTTAATTTAGTTTATATCATAAATACATCAGTCTTATCGAGTAGTTTGTGGAACACAATTTTATATTCTTATTCAATGGAAATTAACTCGTAATGATCTAACAGTACAATTCAAGCAAGTACATGTATAAATAAAACAAGATAAAGTAGAATTTAAGTGCACCCTGGTTTATTTTTAGACCAGTAGAGGTAGTGGAAGGTGCAGAAAGGTCAAACTTGAACTATGAAAGTACAGTTTGCATTAAAATACTTGAGCCGCGCCAGACGTCTGGTCAAGATCCATGCTGTTCGCTTTCAAAGCCTATTGTAATTAGAGAAACTGTTAGCGAACAGCATGGATCCTGACCAGACTGTGCGGATGCGCAGGCTGGTCTGGATCCATGCTGGTCGCAAACCCACTATGTTGGTTTTCACATGGCACAGCTCATTTATCTATTTGGTCCGTTTATTACATAGACACATTACTTGTATGCAGTCCCCGCTTTGGTAATTGCTCCGCCTCCTAGAATGTGGGAAATCCGTAATAGGCGGAACAATGAATACTCATTAATTTTGAACTACTTCATGATTAAGTGGATCAGATTCTTCAGTTATGAAACAATATGAAAATAAGTTTGTTACTTTTTTGAAAATCCCTCGCTTGTCATTGGATGAAAACGATGGTTGAACTATAAAACGGTTTATATTTACAGACGTTCTCTATCAGACACGATACTTTCACACTGTCACACACTTCAAACACTGCACCGGCAGTTTTTACGAGGCTGTCAATCATCAAGTGTTAAACCGCTTTGATTAGTTATGGGGCGGAGCTAGTCACGTCATTCTAGTAAAGATACGTCACGATGTATTGATGGTGTCGTCCTTTGAGAATATCGGAAGTCCTTTGTACGCGCTGTGATATTTATTGTAGGTTAATAGACACTGTTTTATTTTCCACCACGGAAAGTAGATGCAAGCGTCGGGGAAAATAAAAATAAAATCGCAATTTTGAATTTTATTTTTATTTTGGAGAATTAGGACCGGTGTAATGAGGTATTTTGACCCCCACAGAATAATGACCCCCCGGTCATTATTCTATAGAAAAAGTGACCCCCCACCCGGTCATAGTATTATGACCTCCAGATCATAGTACTATGACTCCCCCACGTGAAGTAAACTGAACCTCACGAAGAATATTGACTCCCATAAAAAAACGACCCCCGGTCATTTGGTCAAATTTAGTGATAACTCAAGTATCTAAGGCCTAATTGCTGCATTTTATGCCCCCACTCGGGGGAGGTGGGCATATAGATTTGCCCTTGTCCGTCCGTCCGTCCTTCCGTTTGACCATTAGCCCCTGATACCATCACTTGACACAGAAATCAGAGCATTCCGCAACGGGAAAAGGGATTCTATTTCTAGACGCTGTATCTTGGTGTATACATTTTTTTCAGGAAAATAACAATTCACAATACGTTCCCAAAACACACCAGTGTCAATAATCCCTGCAAACTTCGGTATGAAATAATTCTTCAGAAGAAAACTGCACAAGAAACTGCTAGCATTTAATAGAAGTTGCAATACTTAGCAGTGGCAGTAAAGTACGGTAGCGGCAACAATAGAAAGTAGTAGTAGTAGTAGTAGTAGTGGCAGTGGTAGTGGCAGTTGCAGTAGCAGCAGCAGCAGCAGTAGCAGCAGCAGCAGCAGCAGAGGAATAATGACAGCAACAACAGCAGCAGAAGAAGAGAAGGAGAGGTAGATGTACAAGACGTATTAGTGGAAGCAGGTATAGTAGTATCAGTAGTAGCAGTTGTTGTAGTAGTAGTAGAAGTAGTAGTAGTAGTAGTAGTAGAAGAAGAAGAAGTACATGTAGTAATAGCAGTAGAAGTAGCGGCACCAGTAGTAGTAGTACAATCAAAATGTTAACTGTTGGCAATGGAGGGTATTAGAGTTGTAGATCTAGTAATATTGTCCGTTAGGTTTGGTGGGGGATCACTTTTTAATAGATATTATCGTCGAAAGTCTTTTTAGGAGCCGGTGTTTTACACGGAAAGAGTAACTTTTTTAAATAGAATAATGTCCGGGAATCGATATTGTATGAGAGTTCGAATGTAGTAATTTCGGCAGTGAGTATTTTACATGGAAGGAGTCACTTTTTCAATAGAATAATAACCGGGGTCGTTATTCTATGAGATTCGAAGGGAGTCATCTTTAGGGAGTCAGTATTTTACTTGGAGGTGTCGGTTTTTTCTATAGAATAATGACCGGGGGTCGTTATTCTATAGAGTTTTCAAAGGGAGTCAGTTTTTTATAAGGGGAGTCAATATTTCACAGGAAAGGAGTCACATTTTCTATAGAATAATGACCGGGGGGTCGTTATTCTATGGGGGTCGAAATACTTCATTACACCGGCGCTCCCGTAACCCAAGTTATTAAAAAACTCTGGCCTAATAAACATTGAGGGACATAATATCAGATAAGATATAAAGTTAACAAACACAATCTATACTTCGATATGCAAATCCCCCCCCCCCCCTCACACACACACATCATGTATGAACACTGATCAGATGGGGCAATTTTCTTGTCGGTATGAGGGAAATTTTGGGATCGAACCCCGCTACAAACCGGACTGTTAATAATTATGGTCTAGTCCTGTTCCTTCCCTAATACGATGGTTAGGAAAACTGACGGACCCATGATAGTGTACCTCCTTTTTTGAAGAGTATTCAATTCCTACCATAAGACTACTTTAACTAATTTTTCTGTAAGGCGTAGGTTCAAGCCCCACTAGGACTATATTTCTTTTTTCAAGTAAGATAAACTGTTCAAGACTCATTATCATTGATTTGTCGTACAAAAGCGAAAATTTTTCATTTGATTAGCCATTTCTTGCTGTTTAAAATGAATTTAACCTCTGATACAGAAAGGTGAATGTTTCGACATCTTTGAAAATACTTAGTTACATTTTGTAAAAGTTCTTGATTTTGCATTTATTCTTTAGTTTACAAAGTTTGGAAGAAATGTAGGTAGGTTTTACTTCTGCCCTATGGTTCTTTTGAATGCAGAGAGCAAGGCCATAATTTTTAAGTGTTGGAGCTTAATATCTGTCCGATTAAATCCTTTTACTCGAGGCTCCCCAGAAAAATTGTTATCGACAATTTTATTTTGTGTTTTATAATTGTTACGCAATACTTTGAGGTTTCATTTAGAAAAATATTTGGTAAAATGAATTCTCTGTGGTCATTTTGCCCAATGGTTATCACTTTGATATTTGTCTCTGTTTGAGCTGGAGGAAAAAACATAATTTATACAAAATTAACAAAAAGAAAAACAAACAAAAAACGACACGGTAAAAGTCGTTTAAAGATGCAACACAGTGCGAAACAATGTTAACTTTAGGACTGTATCAAGTTAATGCAATTGTTAAACATTACCATTACAGGTCCACCACCTTAATATAATCTGAAATACAGTTGAAAACGTGTGTTTAAACAAAAATCGCTTACATCTACGCCCCAACCCTTTAAGCTAATTGGTGACAAAGCACTTTTTACAGTATATCTTTCAGCATTCGTCAGAATGTTTCTAAAACGAATTTAGTATAAAATAGCCCAAAAAAAAAAAACCCCAAACAAACAAACTGCCGTTAAATCAAATCATATTATAGTTTCTATTGTAAATGTAAACATTATTTCTGTAGCAAAATATAGCATGTACGCTGTTTAGGTATACAACTCATAGAATGTGGTCATTTGTTTCTTCTCACATTACTGTGGCAATTCCATGCAGCGATTACGTCCCGTACTACCTATAGCAAATGATCTGGAAGAATAGATTCTTAAAACTAAATAGACCTGACATAACTCATATCACTATAAGTTCACTTTAATTGACACTTTATATTTTTTATTTTCCATGTTATGTCAGGTCGTCGAATAATGCGCAGTATAATTAGCTATTTATAGACCGGGATCATAATCTATAACGAAGCGGTCAACAGATTTGAGTTACGAAAAAGTTCCATTCATACGGACATTTCATTCAGAGGGGCGAATTAATTTACCATCATTATGTAATATTTTCTAATGTTATCTTTCAAGTATTTACCGTAAGAAAAACAAAACATCATTATAACATGTTTGAGCAAACAGATTTATTGAAACAGGTAAGTTTAACAATCTTTATACAACTCTATAGCAAAACTGATAAAAGTGGCGAGCTATTTGAATTGCGCATGAAATTATATTTTGTGTTGTCAGTCTCAGCACCTGTTGAACTTTGTGGAATCTCGATTTATGGTTATAATAGTCTGGCGAATAAATCGCCAGCCTAAAAAAGTGATGCTTTATTTAGATTAGAAAGTGAATCGTACTATACAATAAGGAAATCCAAGGTAAAACACTACTTTTATTCCGTTTACTGAAGAAACATGGCGGACATATTTTTGTAAAAAAGCGGTGCACGTGTGATTTGTGTAACACAGTTTTACGACGATTTCTTAGAAAACTAACGCTCAGCTCATTTACACTGACATATCCTTGATTTATTAATATATATATTGTATAAATATGAGAGACTTACGGTACCAAATACTTGCACCGAAAATTTCTAAGCATTTTCTTCTAGTACACTGTTGGGACATGCTTTTGGGTGTTTTTGATACTTTATAATTTACTTGGAGATACATTTTCTCATTATTATTAGTTTCACTTTGATCCCCGTGCATTTCTCGTGTTGTTACAATTTCAGTTTTACATAGGAATTTTACATATGTCAAAATAGCATAGGCCTTAACACAACTGATTGTTTCTTTCAATGCAATTTATATGAATTTATTATTTGCTGTTTGTATATTTTACATGAATATTTGCCCACAGCGTACAAACTGGTTGAACTACAGGACGCCAGGTGTCATTTGTGTAGGAGTAGTAGAAGATAATAATTTACCTACTTTTACTTGAAAAACAAGAGGACCATGATGGTCCTGAATCGCTCACCTGTCCCCACGTGACCCAGTTTTGAACCAAGTATGACGTCGTTTTTTTCTATTATTTGACATAGTGACCTAGTTTTTGAGCCCATGTGATCTAGTTTTGAACTTGACCTAGATATCATCAAGATGAAAATTCTGACCAATTTTCATGAAGATCCATGGAAAAATATGGCCTCTAGAGAGGTCACAAGGTATTTCTATTATTTGACCTAATGACCTAGTTTTTGACAGCAGCTGACCTAGATATCATCAAGGTGAACATTCTCACCAATTTTCATGAAGATCTCATGAAAAATATGACCTCTAGAGAGGTCACAAGGTTTTTCTATTTTTATACCTACTGACTTAGTTTTTGACTGCACGTGACCGAATTTCGAACTTTATCTAGATAGGGTAAACTGAGTGTGAGTCGGACACATGATTGAGTCTCGGCTCGTTCCTGTGTTACCTGCTGAAGCCATGCTCTCGCGCATATTGTTGGTACCCTTTATAATATCTCTCAGACGCTTCTCTGTCGTTTTTCTATTTGTAAATACGTTATAACTAAGAGAAAAAGCGTCTAGAAGACAATAGGTCAAATTCGATCGTGAGTCGGACGAAAGTGATCTAGACTCGGACAGATGCAACAAACTTGTAAAAACTACTTCAGAGCATTATATTGTCTACTTTAAACAGTTAAAAGACTTATAATGACGCTAATTTAAGTGTACCTTTACTTGACACTGACGATACGTTGTGTTATATCATCAATTTCGATCCAACGCATCAGTGAAACAAGAGATCACAGAGTGATCTTGGAGCCCACCAATGTGCCATTTTTGAGTGTTCCAAACTTCAGGACTTATTGACTAGCTCAAGGTCAAATTTCATGTGCATGTGGTATATCGAAAGCTGTAGCTTGAGAAATGTGAAAGTAGGTCACTAGATCAATTTCAAGGACACAGTTCTATGTACACAAAACTATGCATGTGCATCAAGTTGAAGGTCGTAGTTTGATAAATTTGAAAGTAGGTCACTAGGTCAATCTTAAGGTCAAAGTTTAATTCGGAACACAAAACTATGCAAGTGGTCCAAATTTGAAGGCTGTAGCTTGAGAAATGTGAAAGTAGGTCACTAGGTCAAAATCAAGGTCAAGTTACACTTCAGAACACAAATCTGTGCATGTGGCCCAAATTTAAAGCCTGTATCTTCAAAAATGTGAAAGTAGGCCACTAGGTCAATGTCAAGGTCAAAGCTTGTTTCGGTACACAATCCTATGCATGTGGTCTAAATTTGAAGCCTGTAGATACAGAAATGTGAAAGTAGGTCACTAGGTCAATCTTAAGGTCAAAGTTCATTTCGGTACACAAAACTATGCAAGTGGTCCAAATTTGAAGGCTGTAGCTCAAGAAATGTGAAAGTAGGTCACTAGGTCAAAATAAAGGTTAAATTTTATTTCGGAACACAGAACTATGCATGTGGTCAAAATCTGAAGCCTGTACCTTCAAAACTGTGAAAGTAGGTCACTAGGTCAAAATCAAGGTCAAATTTCATTTTGGAACACGAAACTATGCATATGGTCCAAATTTGAAGCCTGTACCTTCGAAAATGTGAAAGTAGGTCACTAGGTCAATGTCAAGGTCAAAGTTTTTTTCAGTGCACAAAACTATGCATGTGGTCCAAATTTGAAGGCTGTAGCTACAGAAATGTGAAAGTAGGTCACTAGGTCAAAATCAAGGTCAACTCATGTCAAGGTTCACCTTGCCAATCAAAACCATACATGTGGTCCAAATTTGAATGTTGTAGGTTATTGACAAGAAGATTTTAAAAGCTTTTCCCTATATAAGTCTATATGAACTATGTGATCCCCCAGGGCGGGGCCATATTTGACCCTAGGGGGATAATTTGAACAAACTTGGTAGAGAACCACTAGATTATGCTACATTACAAATGCCAAAGCCCTAGACCTTGTGGTTTGGACAAGAAGATTTTCAAAGTTTTTCCCTATATAAGTCTATGTAAATCATGTGACCCCCGGGGCGGAGCCATACTTGACCCTAGGGGGAATATTTGAACAAACTTAGTAGAAGACCATTAGATGATGTCACATACAAAATATCAAAGCCCTAGGCCCTGTGGTTTTGAACAAGAGGTTTTTCAAAGTTTTTCCCTATATAAGTCTATATAAACCATGTGACCCCCGGGGCGGAGCCATATTAGACCCCAGGGAAATAATTTGAATCACCTTGGTGGAGAACCACTAGATGATGCTTCATACCAAATATCAAAGCCCTAGGCTCTGTGGTTTTGGACAAGAAGATTTTCCTTATATAAATCTATGTAAATTATAGAAATAAACAAAGGGCAATAACTCACTAAAAAATTGTTGAACCATTCTGATTTTCAGGGGGACACAACTAGGGTACTAATACATCATTCTGACAAAGATTGGTCAAAATTCCCCTGGTAGTTTCTGAGGAGATGCGATAACGAGAAATTGTTAACGGACGGAAGGACGACGGACCACGGACGCAGAGTGATTTGAATAGCCCACCATCTGATGATGGTGGGCTAACAATCTGGAAATAGTTACTTATTTGCCTCCGTTATTTAATGGTTAAGATCGTGTTATTTGTCTCAATAAAGGGTCAACATTTCTCATTACTTTATTAATATTAGGATCAATGGTAACTTATAACCCAGGTGCACAACTCTTCATGCTGAGTAACAATCCTATACAGTTTCAAGACCTCATGTTTATTTGTAAGTTACATGTAAGTATAGTTTCGGATGGGCGAACGGACACACGTGAACGGACAAAGGTCATTCAATCTAAATATCCGTTGGTGGGCTACAAAAAAAAAAGAAGACAATAGTAATCGACAACATGCACAACATCTTGTCTTTCTAAGGGGATCAATACACTAAAGGGCACATTGTTTCGAATTGTAGCCTAATTTCTGAGAGTTTTGAATTAAAGTAAACCTACAGAAACATGTGCAACTGTTGTTTATAATCATTTTATCATTAATTTGAATAATATGTATTAGCCCAGTTCATATTGCTTTCTCGGGGCATGAAACACGTGTATTGCTTTCCCGCCAAAATATAATGCAGAGCATCAGCAATAAATTCTTTTTGTGCTCAGAGTTCAGGATTTTGTTTATAGTTTCTGTATTTCAAGTCGTGAAACTTAAGATTCTGAGCTATTTTCATATTAACATCAGATAACTTGTCGACATCATATAAAAAATTTTAAACGGCAGCATCCGTACTGATTTTTTCGGTGGCAGCGCCTACACGTACGAATATAATTGGGGAGGTATATTGAACGAATAAGAAAGGTTATCCTTTTCGGGACCAGAAATGGACAAAAAATATTAGTTCCTGCTGTAATTTCTCTTTTGATCCATACTGATCTGAAAAGGGAGTAGCCCTTCCGCAAACACAATATCCGTCACGAAATGCACGTGATTCTTTCCCGCCAAAATTATAATGTGTCCGCAGCGTATTTTTAGCTCACCTGTCACATAGTGACAATGTGAGCTTTTGTGATCATGCAGCGTCCGTCGTCCGTGCATCCGTCCGTCTGTGCGTCCGTCCGTAAACTTTTGCTTGTGACCGCTCTAGAGGTCACATTTTTTGTGGGATCTTTATGAAAATTGGTCAGAATGTTCATCTTGATGATATCTAGGTCAAGTTCGAAACTGGGTCACGTGCCTTCAAAAACTAGGTCAGTAGGTCTAAAAATAGAAAAACCTTGTGACCTCTCTAGAGGCTATATATTTCACAAGATCTTCATCAAAATTGGTCAGAATGTTCAACTTGATGATATCTAGGTCAAGTTCGAAACTGGGTCATGTGTCTGCCAAACTAGGTCAGTAGGTCTAAAAATAGAAAAACCTTGTGACCTCTCTAGAGGCCACATATTTCATAAGATCTTCATGAAAATTGGTCAGAACGTTCACCTTGATGATATCTAGGTCAGGTTTGAAACCGGGTCACGTGCCGTCAAAAACTAGGTCAGTAGGTCAAATAATAGAAAAACCTTGTGACCTCTCTAAAGGCCATATTTTTCAAGAGATCTGTATGAAAGTTGGTCTGAATGTTCATCTTGATGATATCTAGGTCAAGTTCGAAACAGGGTCATGTGCGGTCAAAAACTAGGTCAGTAGGTCTAAAAATAGAAAAACCTTGTGACCTCTCTAGAGGCCATACTTGTGAATGGATCTCCATAAAAATTGGTCAGAATGTTCATCTTGATGATATCTAGGTCAAGTTTGAAAGTGGGTCACGTGCCATCAAAAAGTAGGTCAGTAGGTCAAATAATGAAAAAACGTTGTGACCTCTCTAGAGGCCATATTTTTCAGGAGATCTGTATGAAAGTTGGTCTGAATGTTTACCTTGATGATGTATAGGTCAAGTTTGAAACTGGGTCAACTGCGATCAAAAACTAGGTTAGTAGGTCTTGAAATAGAATAACCTTGTGACCTCTCTAGAGGCCATACCCTTGAATGGATCTTCATAAAAACTGGTCAGAATGTTCACCTTGATGATATCTAGGTCAAGTTTGAAACTTGGTCACGTGCCATAAAAAACTAGGTCAGTAGGTCAAATAAAAAAAAACCTTGTGACCTCTCTAGAGGCCATACTTTTCATGGGATCTGTATGAAAGTTGGTCTGAGTGTTCATCTTGATGATATCTAGGTCGAGTTTGAAACTGGGTCAACTGCGGTCAAAAACTAAGTCAGTAGGTCTAAAATTGTTAAAATCTTCTGACCTCTCTAGAGGCCATATTTTTCAATGGATCTTCATGAAAATTGATCTAAATGTTCACCTTGATGATATCTAGGTCAGTTTCAAAACTGGGTCACGTGCGGTCAAAAACTAGGCCAGTAGGTATAACAAGAGGGCCAAGATGGCCCTAGGTCGCTCACCTAAGAAACACACCATAACAGTGTAAAACATGTTTGACCTAGTGATTTCATGGAAAGAAATATTCTGACCAATTTTCATTAAGATTGGACCAAAAAATTGGTCTCTTGCGATAAAACAAGCATTTTCTTAGATATGACCTAGTTTTTGACCCTAGATGACCCATGTTCAAAGTCGACCTAGATTTTATCAAGGCAATCATTCTGACCAAAATTCATGAAGATCAGTTGAAAAATACAGCCTCTATCACATACACAAGTTTTTTCTTGGATTTGACCAAGTGACCTAGTTTTTGACCTCAGATGACCCATATTCAAATTCGACCTAGATTTCATTAAGGCAATCATCCTGACCAAATTTCATAAAATCAATTGAAAAAAACAGTCTCTATCGCATACACAAGATTTTTCTTTAATTTGACCTAGTGACCTAGTTTTTGATCTCAGATAACCCATATTCAAACTCGACCTAGATTTCATCAAGGCAATCACTCTGACCAAATTTCATGAAGATCAATTGAAAACTACATCCTCTATTGCATACACAATGTTTTTCTTCGATTTGACCTAGTGACCTAGTTTTTGACCCAGATGACCCATTTTCGAACTCGGCCTAGATTTTATCAAGGTAATCATTCTGGCTAAATTTCATGAAGATCAGTTGAAAAATACAGCCTCTATCGCATACACAAGGTTTTTCCTTGATTTGACCTAGTGACCTAGTTTTTGAACCCAGATGACCCATTTTCGAACTCGGCCTAGATTTCATCAAGGTTATCATTCTGACCAAAATTCATGAAGATCAATTGAAAAATACCGCCTCTATCGCATACACAAGGTTTTTCTTTGATTTGACCTAGTGACCTAGTTTTTGACCCGAGATGACCCATTTTCGAACTCGGCCTAGATTTCATCAATGCAATCATTCTGACCAATATTCATGAATATCAATTGAAAAATACAGCCTCTATCGCATACACAAGGTTTTTCTTTGATTTGACCTAGTGACCTAGTTTTTGACCCGAGATGACCCATTTTCGAACTCGGCCTAGATTTCATCAAGGTTATCATTCTGACCAATATTCATGAAGAATAATTGAAAAATACAGCCTCTATCGCATACACAAGGTTTTTCTTTGATTTGACCTAGTGACCTAGTTTTTGACCCGAGATGACCCATTTTCGAACTCGGCCTAGATTTCATCAAGGCAATCATTCTGACCAATAATCATGAAGATCAATTGAAAAATACAGCCTCTATCGCATACACAAGGTTTTTCTTTGATTTGACCTAGTGACCTAGTTTTTGAACCCAGATGACCCATTTTCAAACTCGGCCTAGATTTCATCAAGGTTATCATTCTGACCAATATTCATGAAGATTAATTGAAAAATACAGCCTCTATCGCATACACAAGGTATTTCTTGATTTGACCTAGTGACCTAGTTTTTGAACCGAGATGACCCATTTTCGAACTCGGCCTAGATTTCATAAAGGTAATCATTCTGACCAAGTTTCATGAAGATCAGTTGAAAAATACAGCCTCTATCGCATACACAAGTTAAATGTTGACGGACGACAGACGACGGACGACAGACGACAGACAGACAGACAGAAGACAGACGCCGGACATCGAGCGATCAGAAAAACTCACCTGAGCATTGCTCAGGTGAGCTAAAAATAGAAAAACCTTGTGACCTCTCTAGAGGCCATATTTTTCATGAGCTCTTCATGAAAATTAGTGAGAATGTTCACCTTGATGATATCTAGGTAAATTTCAAAACAGGGTCACGTATCTTCGAAAACTAGGTCAATAGGTCAAATAATAGAAAAACCTTGTGACCTCTCTAGAGACCACATTTTTCAATGGATCTTCATGAAAACTGGTCAGAATTTTTATCTTGATAATATCTAGGTCAAGTTCAAAACTGGGTAA
The DNA here is from genome assembly GCF_021730395.1 of Mercenaria mercenaria. Lineage (NCBI taxonomy): Eukaryota > Metazoa > Mollusca > Bivalvia > Venerida > Veneridae > Mercenaria > Mercenaria mercenaria. The sequence continues at coordinate 20,519 of NW_026461104.1, read as the reverse complement.
CATGAGCTCAAAAACTAGGTCACTATATCAAATAATATAAAAAATGACGTCATACTCAAAACTGGGTCATGTGGGAAGAGGTGAGTGATTCAGGACCATCATGGTCCTCTTGTTTTAGCAAGTGGCACAATTGATCTAAATACAGTATTCTTGGATGTTAAACTTGAGGTTCTTAACGTTTTGTTTATAGTGCTTTTGTGAGATTCAATACGTGTTTTTTTCTTCTTTTTTTTCTTTCCTTTCTTTAGAAGGGAAGCAATATTGCAGCAGATGATTTTTTTTTTTTCGTTTTTATTTACGACACTTTCTATCAAATACTGGTTCTTAGACATGTATTTGCAACATAATTATTGAAACTTACGAGCAAAAATAACATTTACATCTAGGAACATATAAAAATGGTCTGACGTAAGTATGATTTTTGTGCTTTGAAAATTTTTGCTCTCATCGGCAACATGAACCTTATTTTGTAAGCTTGTCTAGGCAGCAATATTTTTCAGACATTGTGATGCAAACAAAGAATAATGTAGTTGTCGGCCTGTGATAGAAACTCGGGGCTTAATTGAAAGAGCTGCTATGTCATGTGAATGCAGTTTGGGTTAATGTTCTCCCACTCATCAGAACTTATAAAAAATTCACTGAGTGGAATAAAAAATCGGCGCGCGCTTTTTGAGCGGGTAGGTCGGGAAACAGTAGCAAACGGACCTAATTTTTATTCTTTTGTAAGAAACAGTATATAGAGGATATTTGTTTGTTTTGAGTGAATATGGAATATATCCCACTAAGAAAGGAAAAAATTCAAATATTTTCATGACCGCGTAGCGCGAGTGAAAATATGAACATTTTCTCACTTTGAGGTGAGATATTATATAATCATGAAAAACAAACAAATTTTCTTTTTATTTTATTACATTGAGATATGCATTTTGCAACAAATTTTAAGCTCAGCGTGGGAAACAGACGCGCGTCAACGAACATGACGTTAGACGTGTTGTGACGTTAGAAAGACGCACACGACATAAAGTTCCATTTTTATTTTAATTCTTGCTGCATAACGTTATGAAATTCTCATTAAGTAAAATAATTTGAATCGAGAAATATACTATAAAGAACAAAGTGCGACTACAATTTTCATCCTTTTTTATGTAAATAATCTAAAATTTATACACAATATACAAGTAGATCGGCAAAGCTATATTATTTACAGTGAGTGATATGCAGTGACTGATATGGATTATATCTCACTGATAAAACACAGTGTTTCATCAGTTAGCATAAAATTAATGGCTTTATACAACAGTTTACTTGGATTCAGTGTTTGTTTGTTTTGTTTTGGGTTTAACGCCATTTTTCAACAGTATTTCAGTTATGTAACACAGTTAACCTTAGCAGTGTTCCTGGAATCCGTACCAGTACAAACCTGTTCTCCGCAAGTAGCTGCCAACTTCCCCACATGAATCAGAGGTGGAGGACGAATGATATCAGACACAATCACGGTGATACATCGTACAGCGTATAGCTAGTTATTGAGCTGTAAATAATGGCGTGTTTTGAAAATCTGCATTACCACTGGTAAGATTTAACATTATTTCAACACCTATAAGACAAACATTATGTAAACGGCAAATTTTATCAAAAGTGGAATGATTTTTATGCCCGAAAATACATCCACATAGCTGGTAACGTGTGCAATGGAGTTTATAAATAGACTGATGTTGCATTTGCTCACTGTCGAACCTTTATTTTTGAGCATATTTTAGTAAAGTAGATCGGTAATAGCCGATTCATCAAAATTCTGAATCGGCAATTAATATTCATATGAAAAATTCTGGATACATGTATCTCACTAAAAGAGTTTTTTTGTACTACCCAAATGAAATCTGACACGACTGTATGTGGTATAGACATTTGCAGTATGGTATATAGACCGTTATGTCCTGTATGGTGTATAGACGAAGAAAATTGAGATGTACTGAAGGTTTTATTCAAAATGGTTTTATTCCATCTTTTCTGAATGTCAACAATGATGTACAAATGTGGAGCCAAAACCTCATTTCATTTCTGAAGTATTATTGATATGCTTATTCTTCTTTATTTATTAACAGTCATGTATGCATCTCTGCATAAAATTGTGTAACATTATACAATGATTTGTCGAAAGATGCATGATGCAAACATTTAGGGGTCTTTCTGATAAAAGTACCTACACTTTTTTAGTACTTGCATTCATATCTTTTCTGCTGCATTCAATATGAACAACAGCTGTCAGTGGACAGCGCGCTCGACTATGCTCAGTGCTTGATAGTATAATATAAGCTATGAGTAAAACTTTAACATTACAATAAGCATATTCTAAGTTGAAAAGGGGCCATAATTCAATCAAAATGCTTGATAGAGTTGCCTCCTCCTTTTTACAGACCGGGGTCATGATGGTAAACAAGTATGCAAAATATGAAAGCAATATCTCAATGGACTTTGAAAATATTTGGGGTGGTACGCAAACTTTAACATTTATTCTAAGTCGAAAAGGGGCCATAATTCAGTCAAAATGCTTGAAAGAGTTGCCTCCTCCTTTTTACAGACTCGGGTCATAATGGTAAACAAGTATGCAAAATATGAAAGCAATACCTCAATGGACTTTGAAAATATTTGGGGTGGTACGCAAACTTTAACATTTGTGTGACGCTCAAGTTAACGCCGGGGTGAGTAGGATAGCTCCCCTATTCTTCGAATAGTCGAGCTAAAAATAGATCATATGAAAATAAAAATGTTTTACATGTCAAATCAATTATGTTTTTATGTTTTTATGCATTTACAGTTGTCGTTATTTTAAAGAAAGAACTGAAAATATAGGTATGTAATATATGATACCATTTTGCAACTTCCAGTAAGACACCTTATAGACAAACAAACAATCCCATCCGTTATAGTTATGTACTTCTAATCTATACTCCGTACAGATTAAAACTATCCCCGTTGTAACAGTATACAAGCGAGAGGAACTATACCCTGTACAGTCCATGCATGTGATTGATGATGAATTTCTTTGCAACTTGAATACGGAAAGCTCCATTATTTGGCATGGATTGATGTAAGATTACAATGAACAAATTGTATGATTACATTTTTGCTAACTTACGCAGTTACATTTTTGAACAAAAGAAACTTTGCAAGTGTGCGTAAAGCGGTGAGTATCCGAACTTTACACAGTTTATTTCATCCTTTTGGCTATGGCAATGTGCTTTAAATGTTCCACTCACATTGTCTATACACCCTAGCTATTTACAGAAGTTTGAATGCAAAAGGCCTGTATGAAAAGAAGCATAAAATATGGTTCAAAATTTTATTACCTCGATCTTCTCGTTTATTTTGGCTCACTACACTAGCTATATCCGCTGTACGATGTATCACCGTGATGTTGTTGAGCTGTCCATAAGACAGCACGCTCGACTTTTCTCAGTGTCTAACTCTGAATTAGAGCTTTGCTAGCAAAAACTTTATAAAACATTAACCAAAAAAATCTAAGTTAAAATGGGCATAACTCTGTCAAAATTCAAACCAGAGCCATGGGGATTGTTCCTCCTTGTACAGACTTTGATACTAAATAACTATTTTAAGTTTCAAGTCAAAAGCTATGATAGTAACAGAGATATTTTAAATTATTATTATTATACCACACTTATATAGCACTCTTTTCATACAAAATATGTGCGTTCAAAAGTGCTTTACAAAAATATGAAAAACACATACATACATATACATAAATGTAAATACATTAGTAAAAGATTAAAAGGAATAGTAATTAAAACAAGATCATCCATAAATTATTTCAACGTTAAATTACATTATGCGAGCAATCCCTTTCTCAATACGAAACAAACCAGCGTGATGTGATCGTATCATGGAGTCTTGGTTATGATGCGGTCCACTGTATTTTGTACACACTGAAGTTTTTGCAGTGTGTCTTTGGAGATTCCATACAGCAGCGAGTTACAGTAATCTACTTTAGATGTAACCAGAGAGTTCACAAGAGACTTGGTAGCATCAGCTGTGATGTACTGCCTAATCTAACTTATTTGCCGAAGTTGAGCATAACTAGCTCTACAAAGAGAGTTAACATGCTGTGTCATGACCATGTTTGAATCCATTCTGGCACCGAGATTCTTCACACAAATCAATGGTTTAATCTGAGAGGGTCCTACTTTCACGCAGATATCTTTGGGTATTTTTATGTGATTTGTGTAAAACCAAATGACCTCAGTTTAGTCAGTATGAAGCTTCAGCATGTTCTGATGCATCCAAGAAAACTATGTCGTTGAGACATATTTCAATTCGAGATAGGGCTTCATGTTGGTAGGAAATATTTTTTGGCTTAAGGTATTAGATCACTAACAGAGAACCTCCTTTTTGAAGAGTATTCAATTCCTACCATAAACCTACTTTTACTGCAATTCTTAGGGGGGCGTAGGTTCAAGCCCCACTGGGACCAAATTTTTTTCCCCTTATTTTCCATTTTTTCTAGTAAGTTTTTACTTCTTTCAAGACTTATTATTGATTTTTTTGTACAAAAAATGGGAAATGATGAATCTTATAAGCGATTTCTTGGTGTTCAAAGAAAATTGACCACATCTTAAAAAATATTGAGTTCTCTATTTTGCTTTCACTCTTAGATTATATATTGTGGAAAAAAAATTATGGTAGGTTTTACGTCTGCCCTAATGTTATTTTTAAATAGAGTAAGCAAAATTCAAAACAGAAACACAGCATTTGACCTTATTTTTTCAATGTTGAAGTATGAATCCTGTCTCATTAAATCTGTTTACTTGAGGCACCATAGAAAAAATGATATTGACATTTTTATTTTGTATTTTATAATTGTTTACCAATAGTTTGATGTTTCTTTTATTAAAATTAACGGTAAAATGAGTTCTCTACAAACGTTTTGGATAGTGGCTATTACTTTGAAATTTGTCTCTACTTGTGCTTGAGGAGATGCCATAAGCTATACAAAATTTATAAAAAACGGCACGGTAAAAGTTGTTTAAAAATTACAAAATAGTGCAAAACACAGTTACCTTTCAGAATATACCAAGCAAAGCCATTTTGTAAGCATTACTATTAGTGCTCTAATACCTTAAATGACAAGTATAGTTGTGAGTCATCGGCATAAAAGTGGTGATTCAGTCCATGGCTTCTGCAGATTGTGTACATGATGTAGTTTTTCGGTCCTAGGACAGGTCCTTGTGGTACACTGTATTTCATGTGGACTGGAGTAGACAGATCGCCATTTACTGAGACAGTTTGGTAGCGGTCATTCAGATAAGTCATCCACTGTAGTGGTTTGCCAATGATCCCGAAGTCCTTTTCCAAGCGTTTTAGCAATGTTTCATGGTTGATAGTATCAAACGCAGCTGATAAGTCAAGCATTACCAAAATTGTGATTTTGTTTTGATCCAGGGATTGAAGAATGTCATTTTGAACTTTGAAAAGTGTAGACTGGTGCTGTTCATGTAGGTTCTTTGAAGTCAGGTGGCACTCAGTGCGTTTATCTACTTCTTTTTCCAGTACTTTTGAGACAAAAGGTAGGTTTGATATAGGCCTGTAGTTCTTTAGTTCATTGGAATCAAGGTCTGTTTTTTTTTTTTCAAAAGAGGTCTAACTTGAGACTTTTTTAATTCTTTTGGAACATACGCGGTTTCCAGTGATGTGTTGATAATTTTTGTCAAAGCTGGAAGGAGCTCGTCAAGGCATGTCTTTAAAAGCCAAGTTGGTATTGAGTCTAATTCACAAGACTTACACGGAGATGCCTGAATAATATTCTTCACTTCTTCTGGTGTGGCTGGAGTAAAACTGTTTAGGCAGTCCTCCATTGGTGGTTGTGTTTCAGTGTCGTCAGAAATGTCAGATACAAAACAGGATGCTATGTCTGTCCATATTTTGTCTTTTTTGTTTATGAAAAAAGTCACTAAAGTCTTGTGCGAGTTGTTTGGAAGATGCAGCTTTTGGTAAAGTGAGGTCATCTGTAGCACCTAACAGAATGCTTTGTGATTTTGAAAAGACGCTTTGAATCTTTTTGGCAAGATTCTACCTTATCCAAGTAGAAATGTATTTTTGCCTTTTTTAGTGACCTATTTACTGTTGCACACTGGTCTATTGTCAGTCTTGATTTGCGCCATTTCTGTTCCAACTTGCGCCTTAAATGTTTAGCATCATGTAGTTCTTGCTACCAGGGCCAGGTTAGTCTTTGAATAATGGTTTTTGTGCGCAATGGTGCATGCTTGTTAATAATTGATGTAAGTTCTTGTGTGTATGTGTTAACTAACTCATCAGCATCTGTCATTTGCATGATTGCTTTCAAGGACTCTGAGTTCAGAAGATCCCTTTTGAATGAGTCGACATCAATTGCCCTAAGTTTTCGAAAGGAAACAGTTTTTCTCACTGGTGTATAAGTCTGGCAGCCTTTGCTTTGAAAGTCACAGAAAAATGACCACGAGCGACCTTACCACTGTTGTCAGACTGACCTGGATCAGTGACTTCAATGTTTGACACGATGTCATCCTTATCTCTTTTGACGACAACATCCATGATGTGTCCACCGACGTGAGTGGTTTCATTAATATGCTGTCTCATTCCGTGTGCATCCAAAGTACTTACAAGGTTGGCTGTGTGTCTGTCAATCTCGTACAATGATGATTTGTTTGTCAGTTGTTGCAAATCTGGATAGAAATTGGGCCATTCATTCTCAAGAAAGTCTCATATTTTAAGTCCATTTCCCCGGGATGGTGGTGGTCTATAAACGACAACTAGACGCAAAATGAAATTTTTTATGCTCAAATTGCAGTCCATGTATTCGAAAGATATTTCACTTTAGGCGTAAAAAAAAAAATTGTTTGTTTCTGGTATCCCGACCTACCCTAAATTTTTGGCCCGACCCTAAATGTTTTTATGGCCTTGGAGAATAATTTTTTCAACTTTTTGCAAAACTGCACTTTTCATGCTTTAAACATGGTCAGTGGTGTTAGAAATCAACTTACTGATGCTCTAAAGGCATAACCCCCCTATTTGTTTTCATTTTTTGACACAAAAATAATTTCCGAAAAGTCTCCCTTAATAAAAAAAAATTCCAAAAAAAAAAAATAATTTTCCGACCTACCTACACTAATTTTTTTGAGCATGTTACCGGAAACAAAGAATTTTTTTTTAGGCCTTATCAGAAACTTTAACCTTAAACTTTGAAGTTAAAAAGGGGCATAACTAAATTAAATGTTCCTCATCGAAATCAAACTGTTTTGATGGAAATGAGAAACATCTTATTGTCTTTTTAATCTTTATATGGTACTGTGGCCATGAAACATGACATACAACGGCTGCAGATTGGCGTTATCAAACCTTTCTATATGTCTACTCCCCAGGCGACAGTAATTAACTATCTGATTTTCAATATCAGGAATTAAAAATGTACGAAACGTCTAGAGAAAATGCATAATATTTTTTGTTGTTTTCACTAGTATCGATGAGAACCACATTACATTTAGTATCATATATATATATATATATATATATCACTTTTAAATATTTCTAATTGCCAATGTTTATACTGAACTGTAGACTTCAAGAAGACAAAATGTTGCTTGTACCAAAATATTTTTAGCACATAAAAATCTTCAATCACAGTATAAATTTATGTATATGTTCAAATCAATAAACATCCTGTAAAGCGTGCGTTTTGTACAGGAATTACATTTTCATGCACAGCTACGATTTTTTTGTCACTATAAACTGGCACTGTACCTTCAATAACTTTTTAACCAACAAAGATAAACATGTAAAACCAAAAGCCGAGTGAAGATAAATTATATGGCCACCAACTGGGCATTATCGTTTGAAAATTCGTATTTATTGTATGCTCTTCTGTAAAATACTGAAATTTATCAGTGAAATAAAATTGATATTTTCACTGTTTCAAACACTGAAAGTATCATTTTTATTTTTCACTGGTACAGAACTATGTTTATTCACGTGACCATAAATCTGCATATTTGTATTCATACACGTGGTTGTTTTAAAACGTTGACTTCAGTTTGTATTGATTTTAGTCGCCGAATTTACAATAAAAATGGTATTAAGGCATATATTGTAGCTTTGCATATTCTGCACGTTGTGTAGATAATTGTTTACCTGGAAAGCTTAGAACTATTTTTGGCTGTGTTGTTAGGATGGTCTTAAGAACTGACAAGATTTCTCAAACTGAGTATTCTTTTTGACACTGGTGGCAGCAGCCACCAAAAATCATGTGTTTTCCATTACTATATAGAATGTGTTAAAGCAAGGCAAAAAAAGGTGGACCTGAAAATTCATATTAATGGTCTCAGAAAGCACCAGAATGCATATTTTCATGTATATTTCAAGCTCATCTGATTTTTTGACAAAAATGATATTGTCATCACTTGATCGGCGTCGGCATTAGCATTGCCTGGTTAAGTTTTATGTTTAGGTCAACTTTTCTCCTAAACTATCAAAGCTATTGCTTTAAAACAACTTGCAACACTTGTTCACCATCAAAAGCTGACTCTGTATAGCAAGAAACATAACTTTATCCTGCTTTTTGCAAGAATTATGGCCCCTTTTGCACTTAGAAAATATCAGATTTCTTGGTTAAGTTTTGTGTTAAGGTCAGTATTTTTCCAAAACTATCAAAGCTATTGCTTTGCTTTGCTTTATAACTTGCAACACTTGTTCATCATCAAATGCTGACTCTGTACAGCAAGAAACATAACTCCATCCTGCTTTTTGCAAGAATTATGGCCCCTTTTGCACTTAGAAAATATCAGATTTCTTGGTTAAGCTCTGCGTTTAGGTAAACTTTTCTCCTTAATGGTCAAAGCTATTGCTTTAAAACTTGGAGCAGTTATTCGCCATTAAAAGCTGACTCTGCACAGCAAGTACCATAACTCTACATTGCTTATTGCAAGAATTATGGCCCCTGTTAGACTTAGAAAATTATGTGTAAGACAATATTGCTATTATACAGAGACAAAAAAATCAGATGTCTGCACCTGCAAAGCGGTGCTCTTGTTAAAAAAATTCTTAGGTGGGTGGAAATCCCCCCAAAAAACCAGCGGGAGTGGGAGACCCCACCCACCCCCACTTGGCGCTTGGTGACTATCTCACTCTTTCATATTTTGGAACTTGACAGGTATGAATGGAGACAACTCCCCTAAAACTTATTGTAGGTTTAGGTGACTGTGTACATAGTGTCTCATGCAAACCATGCACCTTTTACCTCTAGGCAGGAAAATATCATGCATAATTACAGTAAGGGTCAGCACTTTGTATAGAAAATTATGTGAAGATCAAATCATTTAATGCCTTAGGGAAAGTATGACATTTTTGAAGTGAAATTTATCAACAGATGCTTTTTTTAAATATGTTAAAACCTACAGAATTTCACAAGGTAAAATATGTTGAGAAAGATATTGCTCGACAGAGAGCAATCTCTGCTACCAATATATATGTGTCAAAGTTATGGGAAAAATATCCAGAAATACGCGAAAATCAATAAAAACATTTTCAGGACTGTTAGATGCATGACTGTGTTATTCTGTATAACAGGTAACATAGATAGCTTACTTTTCCGGTGTTCACTCAACAATTTCACTCTACAAACAGATTGTTTCCCTTGTGTAAAAAGGGTTTAGGGTAAGTCTCTACAAGGTCATTGCTTAAATGCTGCATTAAAGTTTATTTTATGAAATATTCTATATGTATCTCATTTCTTTAAGTCAATCAGTTACAAGATAACCTGGTTACTGGCCACACATCTATTCCACTCAAGCCAGTTCTATCATCAGAGGCTTCCTGTCAGCTAAAACACCAGAATCTTTAATTACACAAGGATGTATTGGCCGATCGTATGCATCTCTGTCTACTGACTCTATCTTCTTGACAATGTCCATACCTGCCAACACTTTACCAAACACAACATGGTGACCATCTAACCAGGATGTGGCTATAGTTGTGATGAAGAACTGTGAACCATTTGTATTTTCACCTGAGAATAACAATACACACTTTCTTTAAATTTCAATAGTCTAAACAGGTATAACTAATTTTAGTACTTATATGATGAATATATTTTACATAAATTCTGAAATTTGGTTAACCAACCTGAAATAACAAATTCCAGTATGTCCTGACAATTAACTTCAATAGGTTCTAAAAATGGATACTTCATATCACAGGAATGACACAGGCATTTAAAAGTCAGCTTATGGAATTACTGCATTAAAAAGTCAGTTATAGATCTAGAATGACTGCATTTACAAGACGGGTAATGGAAAGACTGCATTAAAAAGTCAGCTATTGAATGACTGCCTTTACAAAAAGTCAGCTATTGAATGACTGCCTTCACAATCCAGCTATGGAAAGACTGCATTAAAAAGTCAGCTACTGAATGACCGCCTTTATAATTCAGCTATGGAAAGACTGTATTAAAAAGTCAGCTATTGAATGACTGCCTTTACAATTCAGCTATGGAATGACTGCATGTACAAGTCAGCTATTGAATGACTGCCTTTACAATTCAGCTATGGGAAGACTGCATGAACAAGTCAGCTATTGAATGACTGCATTTTCTAGTAATGGAATGACTGCATTGGCTGCATTTATAATTTAGCTAAGGAATGACTGTGATGACTGTGTTTACAATTCAGCTATGGAATGACTGCATTTACATTTCAGCTATAGAATAACTGCATTTACAAGTCAGCTATTTAATGACTGCATTTACAAGCAAGCTATTTAATGACTGCAGTTACAAGTCAGCTATAGAATGACTGCAATTACAAATCAGCTGTAGAATGACTGCATTTTAGTCAGCTATAGAATGACTGCATTTACACATCAGCTATCTAACTAGAAGATGCTTCTGAAGAAAAGCGCATGTCTCCCCCAATGCAAAGTCTATATGGGCAAGAAGTCAATAGGGGACAGGAGCAAAAGTCAGACACTGATGGTCGGCTGCAATAGGGATCATCTACTTGTGTGGTCTTAAACTTGTCAAAACAGTGTTTTATTATGTTACAAAACTATGTTATCATGTCAAAGTATGTATGGTGTTAAAGAAGCACCACAAAATAACTGTATTCTTTTGTATTTCCATGATGGTAATTACACATGATTTGCATGAAAAATACTTTAGTTTCAAATTGAGAGTGACATATATTAAGCCATAATAAATTAATTCCAAGATTATCATCCAAATTTTGGTTAAAAAGGGGGCGGGGGGAGAATTTTACTTTTTATTTTTTATTTTTAGAACAACTGTATGCAGGGGTTCCATTTGACCCGGACTTGGGATTTTGACTCTTGAAATTAGCAAAAGTGTACATACAGACTCCTAGGATTTCAGCTGAGGGGTCCTTTTCATCAACATGAGATTTATTTCAGTTTAAACTCACAAAATGAAGCCTTATATATTCAAAATGACAGCTGTTTATACATAAATCGAACCCCTGAGTACAAGTCAAGACAAATGGCAAAAAAAAACAGAATAAAGTAAAAACAAACTTGTAGACTTTCATTTTTACTTTCGTATTACATTATCAACAATTCAACATTCTATTTAGGAGCTGGATTGACCTGCATCTTTAATGAACCCACTTAGTTTCCTCGAAAATAAAACTAGTAAAATTATTTTAAAATATGGATATCCAAAATTGTATGTCCAGATACTGTTACGCTTTTGTAAACATTGCCAATATCTCCAATTTAAAGGATGTGTTTGACAAACTATGATGATGCAAAGACAGTTTAACAGCATTTAACAGTACCTGATATTAATATTTACCTTGACATCTTCTCTTACTAAAACAAGAGGGCCATGATGGCCCTATATCGCTCACCTGTTATAATTGCACTTGAGGGCAAGAAGGTCCTCAGAAAAGATATCTAAGTCCAAAGGACAGGAACAACAAAGGGAAGAAATTTAACCAAAAAGAAAAAAAAAATTCTTACAAGGTATAGATATGTCAAAATACACCTAAAAATTGGAGGTACCATCCATGTTGTACCACAGAAAAGTGGTCTCGGTTTTTCCCTATGGCCAATAATAAAAAAGTTACTAAAAATTAGCTATTTATAGTAACGTAAAAGGGAACTAATTAAAAAAAAAATATTGTAAGTGAACAAAAGAAGGATCTGCCAAATAAATCTGTTGACATAAATGAAATTTCAGATCAGTATCTTCATTAGTTACGGAGATATACCCATTTTAATTTGAAATAAAGGGAGGTAATTTGACATAAAATCAGTCCATAGTTATCTACCCTGATTGTCTCAGTCCAACTCATAACAATAATGAAATTTCAAATAAGTCCTGTAAGTACTTACTGATATAAATCCATTTTGATTACAATCAGGGGAGGTAATCAGATATAAAATAACTCTGGAACCTACGATTGGATCTGATTTGTCATGGAATCCAAGATTTATTGTTTTGAAGATATTTTGGAAGTTTGTATCAAATAAAACCATAAATGAAGTCTCTATATGGCTGCAAAAGCCAAAATAGCCAATTTTGGATATTTAAGGGGCCATAACTCTGGAACCCATTACGGAATCTGGCCAGTTCAAGAAAGGAAGCAAGATCTTGTGGTGATACAAGTTGTGTGCAAGTTTGGTTAAAATCAAATCATAAATGAAGCTGCTATTGTGCAGACAAGGTCAAAATAGCTAATTCTGGCTCTTTCAGGGGCCATAACTCTGGAACCCATTATGGGATCTGGCCGGTTCAAGAAAGGAACCGAGATCTTATGGTGACACAAGTTTTGTGCAAGTCTGATTAAATTCAAATCATAAATGAAGCTGCTATTGTGCAGACAAGGTCAAAATAGCTAATTCTGGCCTTTTCAGGGGCCATAACTCTGGAACCCATAATAGAATCTGGCCAGTTCAAGAAAGGAACCAAGATCTTATGGTGATACAAGTTGTGCGCAAGTTTGGTTAAAATAAAATCATAAATGACGCTGCTATTGTGCAGACAAGGTCAAAATAGCTAATTCTGGCCCTTTCAGGGTCCATAACTCTGGAACCCATGATGGAATCTGGCCAGTTCAAGAAAGGAACCAAGATCTTATGGTGATACAAGTTGTGTGCCAGTTTGGTAAAAATCAAATCATAAATAAAGCTGCTATTTTGCAGACAAGGTCAAAATAGCTAATTTTGGCCCTTTCAGGGGCAATAACTCTGGAACCCATAATGGGATCTGGCCAGTTCAAGAAAGGAACTGTGATCTTATAGTGATACAAGTTGTGTGCAAGTTTGGTTAAAACTAGAAGATGCTTTTGCAAAACAGCGCATGTCTCCCCCAATGCCAAGTGGTATAGGCAAGAAGTCAGTAGGGGTCAGGAGCGAAAGTCAAAGAGACACTGATGGTTGGCTGCAATAGGGATCATCTACTTGGCATGTCCAGTCATCCCGCTAAGTTTCAACACTCTTGGCCTAGTGGTTCTCAAGTCACTGTTCAGGCTCCTGTGACCTTGACCTTTGATCAAGTGACCCTAAAATAAATAGGGGTCATCTACTCTGCATGTCCAATCATCCTATTAAGTTTCAACATTTTAGGTCAAGTGGTTCTCAAGTTATTTTCCAGAAATGATTTCACATGACCAGGCCCCTGTGACCTTGACCTTTAATAGACTGACCCAAAAATCAATAGGGGTCATCTACTCTGCATGTTCAATTATCCTATGAAGTTTCAACATTCTGGATCAAGAGATTCTCAAGTTACTGATCGGAAATGGTTATCAATGTTCAGGCCCCTGTGACCTTGACCTTTAACAGAGTGACCCCAAAATCGATAGGGGTCATCTACTCTGCATGAGCAATCATCCTATGAAGTTTCAACATTCTGGGTTGAGTGGTTCTCAAGTTACTGACTGGAAATTGTTTTCCATGTTCAGGCCCCTGTGACCTTGACCTTTAACAGAGTGACCCCAAAATTAATTAGGGTCATTTACTCTGCATGTCCAATTATCCTATAAAGTTTTAACATTCTGGGTCAAGAGGTTCTCAAGTTAATTCATCGAAAACGGTTTTCCATGTTCAGGCCCCTGTGACCTTGACCTTTGACAGAGTGACCCCAAAATTGATAGGGGTCATCTACTCTGCATGACCTATCATCCTATTAAGTTTCAACATTCTGGGTCAAGTGGTTCTCAAGTTACTGACCGGAAATGTTTTTCGATGTTCAGGCCCCTGTGACCTTGACCTTTAACAGAATGACCCCAAAATCGATAGGGGTCATCTTCTTTGCATGTACAATCATCCTATGAAGTTTCAACATTCTGGGTCAAGTGGTACTCAAGTTATTGATTGGAAATGGTTTTAATGTTCAGGCCCCTGTGACCTTGACCTTTAACAGAGTGACCCCAAAAACAATAGGGGTCATCTACTCTACATGACCAATAATCCTATGAAGTTTCAACATTCTGGGTCAAGTGGTTCTCTAGTTATTGATCGGAAATGGTTTTCAATGTTCAGGCCCCTGTGACCTTGACCTTTGATGAAGTGACCCCAAAATCTATACGGGTCATCTACTCTTCATGACCAATAATCATCCTATGAAGTTTCAACATTCTGGGTCAAGTGGTTTTCTAGTTATTGATCGGAAATGGTTTTCAATGTTCAGGCCCCTGTGACCTTGATCTTTGACTGAGTGACCCCAAAATCAATAGGGGTCATCTACTCTTCATGACCAATCATCCTATGAAGTTTCAACATTCTGGGTCAAGTGGTTCTCTTGTTATTGATCAGAAATTGTTTTCAATGTTCAGGCCCCTGTGACCTTGACCTTTAATGGAGTGACCCCAAAATCAATAGGGTTCATCTACTCTTCATGACCAATCATCCTATTAAGTTTCAACATTCTGGGTCAAGTGGTTCTCTAGTTATTGATGGGAAATGGTTTTCAATGTTCAGGCCCCTGTGACCTTGATCTTTGACAGAGTGACCCCAAAAACAATAGGGGTCGTCTACTCCAGCAGCCCTACAATCCTATCAAGTTTGAAGGTTCTAGGTCAAATGGTTCTCCAGTTATTGCTCAGAAATGAAGTGTGACGTACGGACGGATGGACAGGGCAAAAACAACATGTCTCCCAAAGAGGTGGGGAGACATAATAAAATCATAAATGAAACCACTATCGTGCAGACAAGAAATTGTTGGCGCACGGACTGACGACGGAAGACGGTCGAAGGGTGATCACAAAAGCTCACCTTGTCACTATGTGACAGGTGAACTAATTATTTAAGAGAAAAGTTTATCAAAATCGGCACCGCGGTAATCTACTTTCGATTTCAAAAACTTAGAAAAAGGTAAGGGCCAATATATTTTTTGAACTAAATTTGATTGTAATTGACAGTTGTGACACATTAATCAATGCCTGGCTTTGTTATATTATGCAATAAATAACAATTAACAGGAGTAAATAGGTATGAAAATATCCGAAAACTGTTTACAGATTTGCTATTAGCGAGGATTAATTAATGTAAAGGATTGAATCCCTTTTTTTTTAAATCAGGAGATCTGGACTTCATATCGGGGTGATCGGGTTTTACATCCAGAATCGGGAGAAACCCAACGGGACCGGGAGAGGTGGGAAGACTGAAAATATTGTTTTACACTGTATTTGTTTTTTTTTCTTTTTTAATTAAATATTTTGAATAAATAGAAAGCAACTGTTTCAATATTTCGGAATAGCATCGTTCAAAATGACATGAGTTTCTCAATTCAGCCCGATATCAGAAGGGGTGATAGTCTTTTTGTTATCATCAAAATAACCAGTAATTATCGTCAAATAGCTTGTCACCCCGTGTCAATTTTGTTGTTCACACTTTGATCTCGGTTAAAATAATCTCCATTTTTTTTATATTTATTATAAGTATCCTAATATTTGGGGTCTGCCTTAATACAGTAATGTACATGTAGCAAAATGATGCGTAATGGTGCAAAATGAGGTGTACCGTAGATACCCAAGTATAATGCGCAGTTTTTTGACCCCCGGGACCTCCCCTGAATCGTGGGTGCGCATAATACACAGGTATAGACAATTTTCCAACTTCAAAACAAGTTTGTTACCGATGTTCGCCATTTTGGTAAAGGGAAACTACTCCCCGCGCTTACTGTCACCGCTAAAATCTAAGACTGCCGTTACGTTCCGTAGAAGATCGAATGGTTTATTTTTCTTTCAAACAAAATTAATTTCATATAAATTTAAAAGTATTTTGATGAAAGAAATGTTAATAAATCACAAAAATGATGATACTAATTAAAGATCGAGAATTATCTTTAACCAAGATCAAACTGTGAACAACATAACTGACACAAGGTGACATGTTAATTGCCGGTAATTACTGTGTAATTACAATATCAGCTGCTGTTTATTTATTCAAAATAGTTAATTAAAAATGTAAAACAACAAATAAAACAATATTTTACTGGTTTTATTTTTGAGAAAACAAAAATCGATAGTACCGCGAGACCGATGCTGCTCTCTGCCGCGGAAATAAAATTTATTACCAGTGTCGATGTAAACTCTACTTTCGTTTTCCATCCACCTCAAAATTGACCAAAAATGTTTTTTCCCAGGATTTTGGGCCAAAATCGGGGGTGCGCATTATACACGGGTGCGCATTATACATGGGTATCTACGGTAATGTATATATGAATTTAATACCAGAGCTAAAATACTTGAATAGTGGCATGTTTTATTGCATATAAAACATTTTATATCATAAACTGAGAAAAAAAATGTATAAATTGTAAAACACATTATCTAGATAGCATTCAAAGCTCGGGTCGGCGTAATGATGTCCCGTAAGTTTGGCAGAAGCATAATGTATATATAAGTTTACTACCAGTGGTAAAATTCTTGCACCATGACATCTTTTTATGGAATATAAATCATTATCTTTCATAAATTAATGAAAAATATTATTTTGTTAATGGTAAAACATATTATTTGTATTGCATTCAAACCCCAGGTCAGCGTAATGATGCCCTGTTAAGACTGGTAGAATCGTAATGTATGTATAAATTTAATACCAGTGGTAATATGCTTGAACAACGACATATTTTATGGAATAAAAATCATAATCTTTCATAAATTGATGAAAAATATTATTTTGTAAGTGGCAAAACATATTTATATAGCATTCAAACCCCAGGTCAGCGTAATGATGCCCTGTAAGACTGGCAGAATCGTAATGCATGTATAAATTTAATACCAGTGGTAATATGCTTGAACAATTGACATTTTTAATGGAATAAAAATCATTATCTGTCATAAAATGAAGAAAAATATTATTTTGTAAATGGTAAAACATATTATTTATATAGCATTCAAAGCTCGGATCAGCGTAATGATGCCCTGTAAGACTGGTAGAAGCGTAATGTATGTATAAAATTAATAACAGTGGTAAAATACTGGCATAGTGACATCTTTTATGGAATTTAAATCACTATCTTTCTTAAAATGATGAAAAATATTATTTTGTAAATAGTAAAATACATTATCTAGATAGCACTCAAAGCTCAGATCGGCGTAATGATGCCCTGTAAGACTGGTAGAAGCGTAATGTAGGTGTAAATTTAATACCAGTGATAAAATATTTGCACAGTGACATCTTTCATGGAATATTAACCATTATTTTTCATAAATTAATGAGAAATATTATTTTACATGTGGCTAAACACATTAAATAGATCGCTCTCAGTGCTAAGTAATGATCACTAGTAAAGCTAGTACAGGTGTAATGTATACATAAATTTTATACCAAAGGCTAAAATACCCCCTGAGTGACAAGTTTTGTTGAGTACAAAAAAAAAAAAAATTCTATGGTAAATTGATATAAGATATTTAAAAAAATATATAAGGTTATACTTGATCAACTAAAATTATATTAATATCAACTTAAATTCCTAAAAGTTACACTATTACTAATGTGAAAGTCATAAATTGAACATTTTCTTGAACATAGGACAATTTTGACTTAAAATACCTTTCGTGTTAATTGAGATCCTAATTGGTGCGGTCTTTTAATAATTTCAGTGTTGTTTTAAACCGACATATTTTTGTCAATCAAATATGATACGTTTGACATACACGGTAGTTGATTAAATAAGACATGTGTGATATACACTGCAGAAGCACGTTATCATTCCTGCGCTTGATTAACAAACATTCCTCGATAGTGCGATATAATTTTGATTTAATCAAATATAATAATGGTTTTTAAGATTTGATCCGCGGTATCCTTTGAAAATAATAAGGCATTTAATGGCTTTATAATATATAGACAAGAGTGCCAGAATGTCACAATATACGCCCGTCACAGCAAATTTCTTTACACTAGCACCTGTATTTGCAAATGGAATTTTAATTTTCTAGTTGTTTACAAAGTTTTTTTTTTAGAAATTATTGTAATTCTTCTATTTTTCTAAGTCCACAAAAAAAATCCTTACCAGGTAGAGATACCTTAAAATACACCCAAAATTTGAAAGTAACATCAATGTTGTACCACAGAAATGTGGTCTTGGTTTTTCAGTAGGGTCAATTATAAAAAAGTTACAATGTAAGTTATTTATAGACACAACTAAGGGAAGTTCATCTTTAAAGAGAGAGAGAGAGAAAAAAAAAAAAAAAAAAAAAAAAAAAAATTACAAGTCCATACAAAAATCCTTACCAGGTAGAGATAGCTCAAAATACACCTAAGAATTGGACGTAACATGCATGTTGTACTACAGAAAAGTGGTCTCGATTTTTCCCTACGACTTGTAATGAAAAAGTTACAATATAAGCTATTTATAGTAACAGCAAAGGGAAGTAATTCAAAAGAAGGGACCAGTGCATGACACTCCGTCTCATGATGGTGTACAATTGTGCCAAGTTACATCAAAATCCCTCCATGCATGAAGAAGAAATGCTCCGGACAAAGTCATTCTTGTATCTGACCTTTGACCTTTAAGTGTGACCTGACCTTAGACCGAGGGACCTGGTTCTTGCGCATGACACTCCGTCTCATGCTTGTGAACATTTGTGCCAAGTTGTATCAAAATCCCTCAATGCATGAAGAAGAAATGCTCCGGACAAAGTTTTCATTCTTGTATCCTTGACCTCTAAGTGTGACCTTGACCTTACCCCTAGGGACCTGGTTCTTGCACATGACACTCCGTCTCATGATGGTGAACAATTTTGCCAAGCTACATCAAAGTCCTTTCATGCATGAAGAAGATATGCTCCGGACAAAGTTTTCATTCTTGTATCCTTTGACCTCTAAGTGTGACCTTGACCTTAGACCTAGGGACCTGGTTCTTGCGCATGACACTCCCTCTCATTATGGTGAACAACTGTGCCAAGCTACATCAAAATCATTCCATGCATGAAGAAGATATGCTCCGGACAAAATCATTCTTGAATTTTTCATTCTTGTATCCTTTGACCTCTAAGTGTGACCTTGACCTTAGACCTAGGGACCTGGTTTTTGCGCATGACACTCCGTCTCATGATGATGAACAATTGTGCCAACTTTCATCAAAATCCCTCCATGCATGAAGAAGATATGCTCCGGACAAAGTCATTCTTGAATTTGACCTTTGACCTCTAAGTGTGACCTTGACCTTAGACCCAGGGACCTGGTTCTTGCGCATGACACTCCGTCTCATAATGGTGAACAACTGTGCCAAGTTTCTTCAAAATCCCTCCATGCATGTAGAAGATATGCTCCGGACAAGGTCTGTGGACGCCGCCCGCCCGCCCAACCGCCCATCCGACTGCCAGGGGCGTTCCCATAATACGTCCCGTTTTTCAAACGGGCGTATAAAAATGATCCTAAATATGACTTTTAAAGAAATTAACAAAATCGCAAAAAAAAATATATAACAAGAGCTGTCTCCATAGGATGACACATGCCCCTGATGGCACTTTAAATGTATAGTTATGGCCAATGTTAGAGTTTAGGACCTTTGACCTACGGAGCTGGGTCTTGCGCGCAACACGTCATCTTACTGTGTCACACATTCATGCGTAGTTATTTTAAAATCCATACATGAATGACAAAGATATGGACCGAACACGCCCATCAATGCACTATCATGAAAAATGACCTTTAATGTCTAAGTTTGACCTTGACCTTTGAGCTACGGACCTGGGTCTTGCGCGCGACACGTTGTCTTACTGTGGTACACATTCATGCCAAGTTATTTGAAAATCCATCCATCGATGACAAAGATATGGACCGGACACGCCCATCAATGCACTATCCCTTAATGTCTAAGTGTGACCTTGACCTTTGAGGTACGGACCTGGGTCTTGCGCGCGGCACGTCGTCTTACTGTGGTACACATTCATGCCAAGTTATTTGAAAATCCATCTATCAATGACAAAGATATTGACCGGACACGCCCATCAATGCACTACCCCTTAATGTCTAAGTGTGACCTTGACCTTTGAGTTACAGACCTG
>NW_026461103.1:0-62553 GCF_021730395.1 Mercenaria mercenaria | reverse complement strand
GATCTTGCGCGAGACACGTCGTCTTACTGTGGTACATATTTATGCCAAGTTATTTGAAAATCCATCCATCGATGACAAAGATATGGACCGGACATGCCCATCAATGCACTATCCTTTAATGTCTAAGTGTGACCTTGACCTTTGAGCTACGGACCTGGGTCTTGCGCGTGACACGTCGTCTTACTGTGGTACACATTCATGCCAAGTTATTTGCAAATCCATCCATCGATGACAAAGATATGGACTGGACACGAAAAATGCGGTCAGACCGACAGACGGTTCAAAAACTATATGCCTCCCTTTGGGGGCATAAAAATGCCGTTTATAAATAACTTTTCATTGCCTTAAAACAGCCCTTCTTTGTGTCTGTTGATACTTCTTTGTAGTTAGACATTTTATAAATTCCTTAATTGTAATTCATAACATGCTTGAATTATACTGAATTAGTTTTACATTTTCTTTTTTCTAGTTTTAGGATCAAATCAAAATATTATTTGTCGAGTAATTATAGACTGAAAATGTAAAGTAATATATAGAGGCGTAATGTATATTATGTATTTTTTTCACCACAGCATTGATGTGTTCAATCATAAGCAATGAAATGACCGCAATATTTATTTACTAAATCTTATTTAGTAGAGCAAAAGGATTTAAAATTACCAAGACATCACACTCTTTACTAATTCCGACTTCTATGTCTTTGTCAAAAATAACAACAAACTAGAGATGCTTTTGAGAAAAGCGCATGTCTCCCACAACTGCCCCTTAGATGATGAAAAATGTTAGTTTCTCTAGATGTTTTCGACGAGTGGATCCAATTAGATGGTCTGGATGAGTGGATCCAATCAGTAATTCAAGGGCCATAAATGAAAAGTGCCTGGGCGGATTTGGCTAGTTATCGAACTTGGGTAAGGTCTTATGGCCAAACACATTTTGTTCAAGTTTGGTGAAGATCGGATGAGAAATGTTCGACTTAGAGAGCGGACAAGAGTAAACAGAAGGTTTTTTTTCGGTAATTCAAGGGCCGTAACTCTAAAAAGCCTGGACCGATTTGGTTAGTTATCGAACTTGGCCGAGGTCTCATGGTCAAACACATTTTGTTCAAGTTTGGTGAAGATCGGATGAGAAATGTTCGACTTAGAGTGCAGACAAGAGTAAAAAGGCCGATTTTTCACTAATTCAAGGGCCGTAACTCCAAAATGCCTGGACCGATTTGGCTAGTTATCGAACTTGGCCGAGGTCTCATGGTCAAACACATTTTGTTTAAGTTTGGTGAGGATCGGATGAGAAATGTTCGATTAAGAGTGCGGACATGAGTAAAAAGGCCCATTTTTCGATAATTCAAAGGCCGTAACTCCAAAATGCCTGGACCGATTTGGCTAGTTATCGAACTTGGCCGAGGTCTCATGGTCAAACACGTTTTGTTTAAGTTAGGTGAAGATTGAATGAGAAATATTCGAATTAGAGTGCGGACAAGAGTAAAAAGACCGATTTTTGGTAATTCAAGGGCCATAACTCCAAGACGCCTGGACCGATTTGGCCAGTTATCGAACTTGGCTGAGGTCTTATGGTCAAACACATTTTGTTCAAGTTTGGTGAAAATCGGATGAGAAATGTTCGACTTAGAGTGCGGACAAGCTTTGTGACAGACACACACACAGACACACAGACACACACACAGACAGACTGGAGTAAATCAATATGTCTCCCACACCACTGTGTGGTGGGAGACATAATTAAAACGGTAAACGCAAAGTCTATGAAATATGGAAAATGTTTTATCAATGTTATCAAACTTTCATAAGTAGTTGATATTTTCGGTGTGACTAATGCTGTGTATTTTTCTTACGTATTCGAAAGTTTAATTACATATGCATTTGACTTTGAATCCTTACTGGCGTATATCTTCTTGAACTAGATTTAAAATATCTGTGAATTCTTCCCCAAAATCTTAAAAAGATCACATGAAATAATTCAAACGCGACTGTATAACACCTTGACTATTAATAATACATTTTCGAAAAACTATATATATAGTGTAATACTTAATCAACTACAATTATATCAATTTCAACTTAAATTCCTAAAATATACACAATTACTTATGTGAAATGTTCACGCAATTATTTCCATAATGAACACATTCACGGTATCGTATTTCACAGGTAACCCAATGCATTTTTCTTTCAATCAAATATGACACGCGTGACATACACGGTATTGATTAAAGAAGACACATGTGATATACACGGTAGTAGCAGGTTATTGTCCCCTCATTTGCTTGAAAAACATTCCTCCATGATGCGATTTAATTTTGATTAAATCAAATGTGACAATGAGTTTTAAGAATTTGAACCGCGGTATCCTTTGAAAATATAAAGACATTAAAATATTAATGGCATTATATCAATACATAGGAAATAAAACTTATATTGAATGTCAAATTATATTCAAAATAAAATAGTATTTTTATTATACAAAAGATAAAGGGGAAGGAATGTCTAAATTTGTATAAAAAATGTGTAAACATAGGAAAAACATTGCCTTTCCCTGCTAATTGCTGCAAATTATGGAAATTCTAATAATGAAAGAAATTTACCTTAAGAGGGTAATGTCCTAAAATATTTAGAGAATTAGGTTTCAAACCAATATTTAGGTTTCAAACCAATATTATAGAAAAGGATCCTGAATAAGACTTTTAAAGAAATGAACAATATCTCAATAAAAGTATATTGTTTATATTAAATAGTTTTTCATTGCCTTAAAACAGTCCTTCTTCATGTCTGTACTCCTTTGTACTTAGACATTTTGATAAATTTCCTAACTGTAACACATAACATTATAATACTTGAATATATACTTAATTATTTAACATTCTTATCCCTATTTTATCAAATCATTAATATTATTTGCCGATTAATTATAGGCTGTAAATGTTTTGTTGCTAGTTTTGAATATACCTTTGCCTGATTTCTAGGCTATGCATAATTTAGTCATACAAAATCTTTTTCCTTCCATTAAAACAATCAATAACCAAGATAAATCTACATTACGCCCAATTCCCCTATTCATTATATAGCATTACTCCTCATTTTGCATCATTACTTAGATAAATATACATTACTGTATTAAGGCAAACCGTAACATTTGTGATTTTTAATATTTATTCCATCAAAATACTTTCAAAATTTATATGAAATTAATTTTGTTTGAAAGAAAAATAAAGTTTAAACTACTTGATCTTTTACGGGAACATAACGGCAATCATAGATTTTTGCGTAGACAGTAAAGGCAGAGAGTAATTTCCCTTTAACAAAATGGCGAATTTGTTTTGGTTTGAAGTTGGAAAGTCGTACTTGTGTGTCGGGGCTCGTCCCAGGGGTAAAAGAACACATTATCTATGGTATTTTGCAGCAGCATTAAAACAAATATACGGGACTCTACCGCGGTTCGTACATTTTTTTTTTTTTTTTTGTTTTTTGTTTTTTTGTTTTTTTTTGAGAGAGAGAGAAATAAAAAAGTTTGGGGTGGCATAGATAAAGAGAGGGCAGGCAGGGATGATAATCTAGGAATTAATTTATTATGGCCTTAGGTCAGACAATGTGTTTAATGTCTTAACATTTTATTGAATTAATGTAGTAATCTGTACATAAATCAGTGTATTTAGTTAAATTTCAACCACATTTTGTTTCTACTGTGTAAGACAGTTATTCATCTATACTCTTAAAACTATGTTGAAAAGAGATTGACTGAATAATGAAACTTAGAATGTTACCCTCAATAAAATCTTGGACAAGATTGATATTGGGTCATCTGGTGTCAAAAACTAGGTCACCAGGTCAAATCAAAGGAAACGCTTGTTAACACTTTAGAGGTCACAATTTTGACCCATCTTAATGAAACTTGGTCAGAATGTTACCCTCAATAAAATCTTGAATGATTTCGATATTGGGTCATCTGGGGTCAAAAACTAGGTCACCAGGTCAAATTAAAGGAAAAGCTTGTTAACACTCTGGAGGTCACATATTTGGCCCAATGTTAATGAAACTTGGTCAGAATGTTACCCTCAATAAAATCTTGGATGAGTTTGATATTGGGTCATCTGGTGTCAAAAACTAGGTCACCAGGTCAAATCAAAGGGAAAGCTTGTTAACACTCCTGTCACCTATTGAATTCTTGCCTATACGACTATGCATTGGGGGAGACATGCACTTTTCAACAAAAGCATCTTCTAGTTCCCTGATTAGTTCACCTGGAATTTTACATGGGAAGTGCCATTCAGTGTGACTGTCTTGCCATTTTATCTTGATATCGTCAGTTTTAAAGGGTTTGCATATCCCTTTTATGCAATCTTTACACTTTGGAGTAACTCCTGACTTCCACTTTCACTCTTCCTTTTATTTAGAGCTCTTGTCTGATTATCTTCTTTTGCTTTATGTCTCTCTGTTTTACATTTTACCTTACTTCTATCTGTAGGATTCTGTCTTTCCTGTGTAGCATTTCTATTTCTTTTATCTTTGACATTTTCTGTGTTTGGCACCTTTTTCTTTTCAATATCTAAAAGGGCCCAAGTGCCCACATTTAAACAAATTTGTGAGAGGACCTTATAATGATGCTACAGACCAAGTCTAATGCAGATCCATTAAGCGGTTCATGAGAAGAAGTCAATTAAATGTTTTTCTATTTTCAGCTCTATAGCGGCCAAGTGTCCCCATTTGAACAAGAGCTCGTCGAACACGAAATGCCCCCCTTGATCCAATCAGTAATTGCACAAGGAACAGAAATTATATGCTCGCTGTAAACAAAAGTTCTACCATTCTGGTTCAATCTGACCTTGACCTTTAACCTATTAACCTAACGAGATCACAGAGTGATCGTGGCACCCACCACTGAGCCATTTTTGAATGTTCCAAATGTCAAGACTAGCTCAAGGTCAATTTCAAGGTCAAATTTTATTTCGGTAAACAAAACTATGCGAAAGAAGGTCACTAGGTCAATCTCAAGATCAATGTTCATTTTGGTACACAAAACTATGCTTGTGGTTCAAATTTGAAGGCTGTAGCTTGAGAAATGTGAAAGTAGGTCACTAGGTCAAAATCAAGGTCATATTTTATTTCGGAACACAAAACTAAGCATGTGGTCCAAATTTGTAGGCTGTAGCTTCAAAAAAGTGAAAGTAGGTCACTAGGTCAATAACAAGGTCAAAGTTTGTGTCGGTACACAATTAAACCTATGCATGTGGTCCAAATCTGAAGGCTGTAGCTACAGAAATGTGAAAGTAGGTCACTAGGTCAAGATCAAGGTCAACTCATGTCAAGCTTCATCCTGCCACTCAAAACTATACATGTGGTCAAAATTTGAATGATGTAGGTTATGGACATGAAGATTCTAAGCTTTTCCCTATATAAATCTTTATGAACCATGTGACCCCCGAGGCGGGGCCATATTTGACCCTAGAGGGGTAATCTGAATAAACTTGGTAGAGAACCACTAGATGATGCTACATTACAAATATCAAAACCCTAGTCTTTGTGGTTTGGTCAAGAAGATTTTCAAAGTATTTCCCTATATAAGTCTATATAAACCATGTGACCCCAGGGCGGGGCCGTATTTGACCCTAGGGGAATAATTTGAACAACCTTAGTAGAGGACCACTAGATGATGTCATATACAAAATATCAAAGCCCTAGGCCCTGTGGTTTTGGACAAGAGGTTTTTCAAAGTTTTTTCCTATATAATTCTGTATAAACCATGTGACCCCCGGGGTGGGACATATTTGACCCCAGGGAAATAATCTGAACAATCTTGGTAGAGGACCACTATATTTTGCTACACACCAAATATCAAAGCCCTAGGCCCTGTGGTTTTGGACAAAAAGATCAGAAACCATTTAACTGTTCCTGGCCAATGTGACCTTGACCTTTGACCTAATGACCTCAAAATCAATAGGGGTCATATGCTGGTCATGACCAACCTCACTATCAATTTTCCTGAAAATAGACCCAAGCGTTCTTTAGTTATTGCCCGGAAACCATTTTCCTGTTCCTGGTCACTGTGTCCTTGACCTTTGACATACTGACCCCAAAATCAAGGGGTCATCCGCTGGTCATGAACAACCTCCCTATAAACTTTCATGAACCTAGGACTAAGCGTTCTTGAGTTATCATCCGGAAACCTTTTAGCTGTTCAGGGTCCCTGTGACCTCGACCTTTAACATACTGACCTTAAAATCAATAGGGGTCATCTGCTGGTCATGACCAACCTTCCTATTAACTTTCATGATCCTAAGCCCAAGTGTTATTGAGTTATCATCAAGAAACCGTTTAACTATTCAGGGTCACTGTGACCTTGACCTATGACATACAGACCTCAAAATTAATAGGGGTCATCTGCTGGTGATGACCAACCTCCCTACCAACTTTCATGATCTTAGGCCCAAGCATCCTAGACCGACACCTGCAAAACAATATACCCCTCCTTCTTCGAAGGGGGGCATAATAAATTAGGGAGAGGACCATGCATATAACTATGCTACAGATCAAGTTTGATGAAGATCCATGAACACTTTATGCTGTCACGTGACCTGGTGTACGGCGAGAAAAAGTTAAGATGGCGGATGTGGATATTGAAGAAAGGTAGGCTCCTTGTTTGTTCATTGATTTCTCTGTTAATATTTCCATTAGGGGAGAATGTTTTGTTGTATAACACGGCACTGACATTTGTCTTTCATCGGTTGTATACCATTACCTCAGACGACGTCTCGATTTTCTAGACTTTGCCCTTGAACGCAACAAAAACAACGGAAAATAAATTTAAGCGAGGAGAGACTCGGTTTTTCGAATTTTCCATCACTTTCTTGTGCGATTTCTGCCATTTTATGAAGTAGACATAGACTATGTTTCATAGACAAAACATGTGTATCAGCCAGTTCCCAAAAAGCCGCATATTTCTTAAAAAAATACTTGTTTTAAAATTTGCCGAGTGGACGGTCAGAAGGCCGAGGTTATTCTGTCGGTGTACGGAAAGACGACGGCCAAAAGTGTACTGTAAGAAGACAATAATTCAAAGATTTTGCTACGAAATGGTGTACGGAAAAAAGACAAAATCCTGACACGATCATTTATTGATTATATTTCGACATTAGTTCTGCCAATTTCAATGTTTTTCAAAACAACAGAATTTTAAAGATTAATTAAAAAACTATGTTTCTGTATTTAGCTCATTTGACTCAGAATCGTCTTGGATGATGAGTATATTGGCATATACCGTATAACCCCGTTTAAATGCCCCCGGGGGCAATGCATTTTACGAAAAATTTGATCCAAACAATGTCAGTAACTCGTATAAACGCCCCCGCTAGTCATCCCAATTCATGCACTGACATAACCCGATACGTAAGCGTACTGGGAATATGTGTAGTCGCGCGCTGAGTGACGTCATCCGAGTTAAATTCGATCGATACTGTAGCTTTTATAGCGTGGCATATTCAGTACTTACACACAGTAGATTTATTTGTGCCATGCCTGTTGACGTGTTTAAAAGTTTGTGTTAATAAAGTGTGTTTTTTTTTTGAAATTCATTTGTATTGTTATGGAATTGTTATTATCTGGATACTGTTGTTGGATCTAGGCCAATTTTTGAAGGTAAGATTTTTTATTTTCCCCCAAAAATGTGGGGGTGGGGGGGGGGGGGGGCGTTAATTAGAGGGGGGGGGGGCATTAATACGGAGTTATACGGTAATCTGATAGATCTATTCTTACGTTTTCTTTAGACGATTTTAATTTGTTGGGAAGGAAAGTACAGAGGGATTCTAACCTTGTAGTGTTCTTTTTTACCTGAACATTTGAGCTCACTTATGTCACACTTATGTGAATCCTTTGTGCAAATACATTTTTTTTTAATACTTAACACGATTTTAAAGTATGGCATGCTGCTATCTTAGAAGAAACTTTGGAGTCGCCATTTGAGAAGTTATTTATGATCGACGTTTGAAATGTATTTTGACGAATCGGCTTAGACAAGATCAGGTGTTGATTTTCAATAAGATCATTTACTGAAATATGCTAAATACTGATGACAGTATGTTCAAGTTCAAATGAACACCTTTCCATAGGTATATTTAACACCTTGTAGGAACTATCATTAATGTTTAAGGATGTAGGAGCAAATTTTTTTCTAACGTTAAGAATCTTTTCATACTCTGTGAGCTTGACGAATATTAGTTTCTAAGAAAAAACACAAGTCACCGATGGTGGTACCTTATAAAACATGTAATATCCCATTTAATGCTATAGGGATTTCATGTCTTACAGGTTGATAGGAATACAATGTGATGTCAGCATTATATAAGCATAAATGTCACTAACACATCTCTTTCATTTTTACATGTTGACATAATTACCCCACCCACTTTATTTTCAATGGAAAAATGTATTTAGATCTACAGAAAATTTCTGTTTTCAAAATATTTTGCAGCTTTAATGACACACAAAAATGCTTCAAAACGGAAAGAAAAAGGTTGGGATCACCGTGTATCTAAGAGATTTATGAAGAAAAAACTGTTAAAAACTGATATTATTTTGTTCTTTTTGTTTTAATCTATATTTTCTAGATAAAATAAAGTGCTATCTTGAAAACTTTTATTTCAGTTATAGCTTATTGTTATATGTATCAGTCAGGAAAATATCAAAACCAAACCTGATCTACTTTCGTAGATATTTGAAATTACCTACCTCTACCCCATTGTAAATCTTACGTCAATTTTAAGCAAATGCCAGCCAAAAATAAGGGTGATTTTTTTTTACAAAAAGTAGAATCTATTTTGTTAAATGGTACATTATTAGTCAAATTTTAATTATTTAGCGTTAATTTTTGGCAAAACTTTTGTTAAAATTCAATGCCCGAAGAAACATTTTTCAAAATGGCAGATATGGAAAAAAACCGCTCGTACATCCTTAAGAAAATCAACATAGATATGATAGAGATCAAAAGGTGGCTTTTTAGCGCCTTTTGATGCAAAATGAAATTCAGTATTTCTTAATAGAGAAAATACACTTACAACAATAAAAATTATAAAGTATTGATTTAGTAGGTATGTCACTAAAGAGTAAAGAGCTCCAAACTCTTTTGGAAATCAAGTTTGGCTACTTAATGTAAAGTTGTAACGGAAAATGTGAGTATATACCTGCGTTATGTTATTTTTAATGTTATTAGGTGTATGCTCTTGACTGCAAAAACAGAAACCTTATTCATGTAATACCTTTTACACTTTTGTGTTGTGGTTTATGTTATCTGTGCCTTTAGCTGTTTTGGCAATTTTAGATTTAGTGATGTTTTCTGTGAACATTTTGACCAGTACGTATTTACTCTAAATTCGGCCTTTATTATGACAATGTTTCTGGAAGAACTATTCACAAAATTGGCGGAAATATTCCGAGTCCGTGATTCGAACCGTAACACAGCTTGTGTTAGGCTGATTTATGACTGGACTCTTATTTACTTAAAATATGACAGAATCACAATCAAATTGATAACAAATTGCAATGCAGGCATCTGTTTTTGACATAAAGTGATAAATCGAAAGAAAATTGTAGCTTGTATATTCATTTGTTCAAGTTAGCTCACATGATCAGGTAAAACACAATACTGTTATCTCTGCATACTTTGCTTCCAAACAAATTAAGGTCCCCCAAAGCAAGTGCATGAAAGAATATATCTATCAGATTGTATGCAGATATTAAACATCATTCAAACGAGCTAAAAACAGAAACAAGTTCATTCTAATTTTTCAATAATCTTTAAAATTCTGTACGGTTTAGAGAGACCGGAGAATTCTTTGGAAACACATTGAAAATTGGCAGCACTAATGTCGAAAAATAGACCACATTAATCCTTCTAAGTTCCAGGGTAAGGCAGCTGGTGATCGTGTCAGGATTTTGTCTTCTTTCCGTACATCATTTCGTAGCAAAATCTTTGATTTTTTCGTCTTCTTAACGTACACTTCTGGCCGTCGTCTTACCGTACACCAACAGAATAACCTCGGTCTTCCCACCGTACACTTGGCAAATTTTAAAACGAATATTTTTTTAGGAAATCTGCGGTTTTCAGTGAACTGGCTGAAACACACGTTTTGTCTATGTACATAGCCTATTTGTACTTCATAATTTGGCAGAAATCGTGGATTAAAGGGATGGAAAATTCGAAAAACCGAGTCTCTCCTCGCTTAAATTTATTTTCCGTTGTTTTTGTTGCATTCAGGAGCAAAGTCTAGAAATTTAAGCCGTTGTCGGAGGTAATGGTATACAACCGATGAAAGACAAATGTCAGTGCCGTGTTATACGACAAAACATTCTCCCTTAAAGGAAATATTAACAGAGAAATCAATGAACAAACGAGGAGCCTACCTTTCCCCAATATCCACATCCGCCATCTTGCATTTTTCTCACCGTACACCAGGTCACGTGACAGCATACAGTGATGAAGCGGTTCTTGAGAAGTCTTAGCTTCAAGTCGTTTAAAGGTATTTCTATTTTTAGCTCTAGCGGCCCCTAAAAGGGGCCAAGGGCTCCCATTTGAATAAAATTGATAGAGGACCATACATTGATGCTAAAGAATATGTTTGATGAAAATCAACCCAGCGGTTCATGTTAAGAAGTCGTTTAAACGTATTTCTATTTTTAGCTCTAGCGGCCCCTAAAAGGGGCCAAGTGCCCCTATTTGAACAAATTTGGAAGGTGATCTTATAATGCTGCTACAAACCAAGTTTGATGAAGATCCATCCAGCAGTTCATGAAAAGAAGTTGTTTAAAGGTTTTTTTTATTTTTAGCTGTAGCGGCCCCTAACTTGGCCCCCATTTGAACAAATTTGGGAGAGGACCTTATAATGATGCTACAGACCAAGATGTCCTTTGAAGAAATTGTTGATGAAAAGTGACCATGCCCTCTAGTGGCCATGTTTTTGACAAACAAGAAAAATTTGAACAAATTTTGGAGAATGTCACACAAGGACAATTTGTGTGAAATTATTTTAAAATTAGGCTAACAGTTTCATATAAGAAGATTTTCTAAGTTTCTGCTATTTACATGTAGGGAAAAGTGACCACACCCCTTGGCAGCCATGTTTTCTCTCAAATTGGAATAATTTGAACAATCTTGGTAGAGAGTCACACGAGGACCATTTGCATAAAATTATTTTAGAACCGGGCTAGCAGTTTCACATAAGAATATTTTTTAAATTTCCACTACATACATATAGGGACCACGCCCCCTGGCAGCCATGTTTTTTGACGAATCGATATAATTTGAACAATCTCAATAGAGGGTCACACAAGGACCATTTGTGTAAAATTATTTTAAAATCAGGCCAGCAATTTCACACAAGATTACATATAGGGAAAAGTGACCATGCCCTTTAGCGACCATGTTTTTTTGAAGAATTAAAATAATTTGAACAATCTTGGTAGAAGGTCACACAAAGACCGTTTATTATTATTATTTTAAAATTGGGCCAACAGTTTCACACAAGAAGGTTTTTTAAAATTTCCACTATATACATATAGGAAAAAGTGACCACGCCCTCTGGCGGCCATGTTTTTTGATGGATCGGTATAATTTGAACAATCTTAGTGGAAGGTGACATAAGGAACATTTGTATTTAATTATTTCAAAATCAGACGAGCGGTTTAGGAGGAGATGTTGTTTGAAGATTTTTCTATTTTTAGCTCTGGCGGCCCCTATGTGCAACCAAGCAGAACCATTTGAACAACTTTGGTAGAGGACCATCCAAGGAACATCCATGCCAAGTTTCATCAAAATCCATTCAGTGTTTTTGGAGAAGATGTCTTTTAAACACAATTGTTGATGACGGACTGATGGGTGCACGACGGACGACGAACACAGGGTGATCACAATAGCTCACCATGAGCACTGCTCAGATGAGCTAAAAATGCTGACTGCCAAAAGAATGCTAAGCAAGTGAAACAAACATTAGGAATGTTTGGGTATATATTACAGGAAATTTGTGAAGGACTATGCCAAGATTGCTAAACCACTCACTAACTTATAGAAGAAATAAAACAGAATGACAGATGAGTGTGAAAATGCCTTTCAAGTACTTAAACAACAAGAGCTGTCCGTAAGACAGCCAAGCTCGACTATTCGAAATATTGTCACAGAAGCAGGAAATTATTACCCAAAATGTTAAATATCAAAAGAGTTTTAAGTTCGAAACCGGACATAATTTGACCAAAATGCATATCAGAGTTATGGGACTTAATGCTATCAACTAGTTTAATAACCCCGAAGAAACATGTTAAGTTTCAATTCCATATCTGCATTAGTTTTGGAGATAGTAACTTGCATGTAAAACTTTAACCAGAATTTTCTAAGTCCAAAAGGGGGCATAATTTGCTCAAAATACATGTTAAGAGTTATGGAACTTGACCCAGTGAGGTTGGTAACTGACCTAGAAAAAGAATAAATAAGTTTCAAAGCTATATGCCTTTTGGTAATAGCTGTATGTACTTGCACGCAAAACTTTAACCAGGATTTTCTAAGTCCAAAAAGGGGCATAATTTGCCCAAAATACAAGTCAGAGTTATGGGACTTGATTCTATCAACTAGTTTTATAACCCCGAAGACACATGTGAAGTTTCAATTTAATATCTGCATTAGTTTTGGAGATAGTAACTTGCATGTAAAACTTTAACCAGGATTTTCTAAGTCCAAAAGGGGGCATAATTTGCTCAAAATAACATGTCAGAGTTATGGGACTTGACCCAGTGAGGTAGGTAATTGATCTAGAAAAAGAAAAAATAAGTTTCAAATCAATATGCCTTTTAGTAATAGCTGCATGTACTTGCACGCAAAACTTTAACCAGGATTTTCTAAGTCCAAAAGGGGGCATAATTTGCTCAAAATACATGTCAGAGTTATGGGACTTGACCCAGTGAGGTAGGTAATTGATCTAGAAAAAGAAAAAATAAGTTTCAAATCAATATGCCTTTTAGTAATAGCTGTATGTACTTGCATGCAAAACTTTAACCAGAATTTTCTAAGTCCAAAAGGGGGCATAATTTGGCCAAAATACATGTCAGAGTTATGGGACTTGACCCAGTGAGGTAGGTAATTGATCTAGAAAAAGAAAAAATAAGTTTCAAATCTATATGCCTTTTAGTAATAGCTGTATGTACTTGCACGCAAAACTTTAACCAAAATTTTCTAAGTACAAAAGGGGGCATAATTTTGCCAAAATGAAGGTCAGAGTTATGGGACTTGGTGCTATCAACTAGTTTTATAACCCCGAAGACACATGTGAAGTTTCAATTCAATATCTGCATTAGTTTTGGAGATAGTAACTTGCATGTAAAACTTTAACCAGAATTTTCTAAGTCCAAAAGGGGGCATAATTTTCTCAAAATACATGTTAGAGTTATGGAACTTGACCCAGTGAGGTTGGTAATTGACCTAGAAAAAGAATAAATAAGTTTCAAAGCTATATGCCTTTAAATGATAGCTGTATGTACTTGCATGCAAAAACTTAACCAAGGTGTGACGCCGACGCCGACGCCGACGCCAGGGTGAGTAGAATAGCTAGACTATTCTTCGAATAGTCGAGCTAAAAATTAATTACAGCACCAATATTAAGGTATCCAGACTTTGAAAAAGACTTTATTCTCGCGGTAGACTCATCGGATTATTCAACTGGGTATTTGTTATTGCAAACGCACGCAGGAAAAGAACACTCAATTTGTTTCGGCGGAAGAGCCCTGCACAATAATGAACTTCAGTGGCATATCACAGATATTAGCTGAAGGGATACAACATTTCCAACACTACCTTTGCAGGCAAGAATTTTACAGTGTACACTGACAATGTCTCTATGAACTAGAACTGTCACAGGAGTGACTCATACCCCCACCATACGGTCTTGTCACAGAAGAATGGCAACCATAAGAAATCTTAAAAACACTTAGAACTAGAGCTACTTTTGAGAAAAGCGCATGTCTCCCACAACTGCCTAATCATCTAAACACTAAGTCAGTGTTTTTATACTGTTTAGTCACAACAAATATACCTTTGAAGAGTAAAATGCCTGATTTTCAGTAATTCAAGGGCCATAATTCTGAAGTGCCTATACCAATTTTGCTAGTTATCGAACCTGGGAGAGGAATTATGGTCATACACATTTTGTTTAAGTTTGGTGAAGATCGGATAAAAAATGTTTGACTTGGAGTGCGGACAAGATGAATGGTTTTTGGTGCATGTTTGAGAATGAAGACTTCAGCATTTTTATGAGTCTAGGTGATTCATTAGTTATTGTCAAGGGCCATAATTCCGAAGTGTCTTAACCGATTTGGCTAGTTACTGAACTTGGCCAAGGTCTTTTTGCAAACACATTTTGTTCGAGTTTGGTGAAGATCGGATACGAAATGTTTGACTTAGAGTGCAGACAAGATGAATGTTTTTTGGTGCATGTTTGAGAATGAAGACTTCAGCATTTTTATGCATCTAGGTGATTCATAAATTATTGTCAAGGGCCATAATTCCGAAGTGTTTTGGCCGATTTAGCTAGTTATCGAACTTGGCTGAGGTCTTATGGTCAAACACATTTTGTTCAAGTTTGGTGAAGATCGGATGAGAAATGTTCGACTTAGAGTGCGGACAAGATGAATGGTTTTTGGTGCATGTTTGAGAATGAAGACTTCAGCATATTTATGCATCTAGGTGATTCATAAATTATTGTCAAGGGCCATAATTCCGAAGTGTCTTGGCTGATTTAGCTAGTTATCGAACTTGGTTGAAGACTTATGGTCAAACACATTTTGTTCAAGTTTGGTGAAGATCGGATGAGAAATGTTCGACTTAGAGTGCGGACAAGATGAATGGTTTTTGGTGCATGTCTGAGAATGAATACTTCAGCATATTTATGCATCTAGGTGATTCATAAATTATTGTCAAGGGCCATAATTCCGAAGTGTCTTGGCCGATTTAGCTAGTTATCGAACTTGGCTGAGGTCTTATGGTCAAACACATTTTGTTCAAGTTTGGTGAAGATCGGATGAGAAATGTTCGACTTAGAGTGCGGACAAGATGAATGGTTTTTGGTGCATGTTTGAGAATGAAGACTTCAGCATATTTATGCATCTAGGTGATTCATAAATTATTGTCAAGGGCCATAATTCCGAAATGTCTTGGCCGATTTAGCTAGTTATCGAACTTGGCTGAGGTCTTATGGTCAAACACATTTTGTTTAAGTTTGGTGAAAATTGGATGAGAAATGTTTGACTTAGATTGCGGACAAGCTTTGTGACAGACAGACACACAGACAGACTGGAGTAAATCAATATGTCTCCCACACCACTGTGTGGTGGGAGACATAATAATATAAAAATGTCAAAAAAAGCTTAATACTTAAAAAGAATTTTACTCGTCTTCGGAGTACTTCATCCTGGGCTTCCACATATAAGTAATACTAGTATAATACTAGTATAGTAATACTAGTAAATATAAAAAAAAATCTCTAATATTAGAGATACACTAAAAGTGAATACAAACAAGAGGGCCATGATGGCCCTATAAATTGGAGGTACCATCCATGTTGTACCACAGAAAAGTGGTCTCGATTTTTCCCTACGGCCAATAATAAAAAAGGTACTAAAATAAGCTATTTATAGTAATGTAAAAGGGAAGTAATTAAAAAAAATTATCGTAAGTGAACAAAAGAAGGACCTGCCAAATAAATCTGTTGACATAAATGAAATTTCAGATCAGTATTTTCGTTAGTTACGGAGATATACCCATTTTAATTGGAAATAAAGGGAGGTAATTTGACATAAAATCAGTCCATAGTTATCTACTCTGGTTGGCTCAGTCCAACTTATGACAATAATGAAATTTCAAATAAGTCCTATAAGTACTCACTGATATTAATCCATTTTGACTACAATCAGGGGAGGTAATCAGATATAAAATAACTCTGGAACCTACGATTGGATCTAATTTGTCATGGAATCCAAGATTTATTGTTGTTGAAGATATTTTGGAAGTTTGTATCAAACAAGAGGGTCATGATGACCCTGGATCGCTCACCAGAGTAATATGAGCTACATGTTTCAAATGTCAAACTGATGATTTTTAGAATTTTTTTGGAAGACTTTCCGATGTACAATCAAGTAACCCCTGGGGCGGGGCCAATTTTACCCCGGGGTCATGATTTGAACAAATTTTGTAGAAGTCTACTAGGCAATGCTACATGTCAAATATCTAAGACCTAGGCCTTCTGGTTTATTTTTAGAAATATTTTGAAGATTTTCCTATGTAAAATCAAGTGACCCCTGGGGCTGGGTCAATTTTGACCCCGGGGGTCATGATTTGAACAAAGTTCCACTAGGTAATGCTATATGTGAAATATCTAAGCTCTAGGCCTTCTGGTTTATTTTTAGAAAATTTTTGAAGATTTTCCTATGTAAAATCAAGTGACCCCTGGGGAGGGGTCAATTTTGACCCCGGGGGTCATGATTTGAACAAAGGTCCACTAGGCAATGCTATATGTGAAATATCTAAGCTCTAGGCCTTCTGGTTTATTTTTAAAAAAAAATTTGAAGATTTTCCTATGTAAAATCAAGTGACCCCTGGGGCGGGGTCAATTTTGACCCCGGGGGTCATGATTCGAACAAATTTTGTAGAGGTCCATTAGGCAATGCTACATGTGAAATATCTAAGCTCTAGGCCTCCTGGTTTATTTTTAGAAAATTTGAAGATTTTTCTATGTACAACCAAGTAACCCCAATGGGCGGGGTCAATTTGACCCCAGGGGTCATGATTTGAACATATTTTGTAGAAGTCTACTAGGCAATGCTACATGTGAAATATCTAAGATATAGGCCTTCTGGTTTATTTTCAGAAATTTTTTGAAGATTTTCCTATGTAAAATCAAGTGACCCCTGGGGCGGGGTCAATTTTGACCCCAGGGGTCATGATTTGAATAAATTTTGTAAAGGTCCATTAGGCAATGCTACATGTGAAATATCTAAGCTGTAGGCCTTCTGGTTTATTTTTTAGAAAATTTTTGAAGATTTTCCTATGTAAAATCAAGTGACCCCTGGGGCGGGGTCAATTTTTACCCCGGGGTCATGATTTGAAAAAAAATTTGTAGAGGTCTACTAGGCAATGCTACATGTGAAATATCTAAGCTCTAGGCCTTCTGGATTATTTTTAGAAAATTTTTGAAGATTTTCCTATGTAAAATCAAGTGACCTCTGGGGTGGGGTCAATTTTGACCCCAGGGTCATGATTTGAACAATTTTAGTAGAGGTCCATTAGGCAATGCTACATGTGAAATATCTAAGCTCTAGGGCTTCTGGTTTTTGAGAAGAAGATTTTTTAAGATTTTCCTATGTAAAATCAAGTGACCCCTGGGACGGGGTCAATTTTGACCCAGGGGTCATGATTTGAACAAACTTGGTAGAGGTCCACTAGGCAATGCTTCACACCAAATATCTAAGCTCTAGGGCTTCTGGTTTTTGAGAAGAAGATTTTTAAAGTTTTTCCTTTCGGTTGCCATGACAACCAGAGTTCTGCACGGAATTGAATTCTTTGAACAATTTTTGTAGAGCTTCACCCAAGGAACATTCCTGTGAAGTTTGGATGATATTGGCTTAGTGGTTTATGAGGAGATGTTGCTTAAAGGAAAGTGTGGACGGACGGACGGACGGACGACGGACGGACGGACGGACGGTGAGCGATCACAATAGCTCACCCCGAGCACTTTGTGCTCAGGTGAGCTAATAAAACCATAAATGAAGTCTCTATATGGCTGCAAAAACCAAAATAGCAAATTTTGGACCTTTAAGGGGCCATAACTTTGGAACTCATGATGGAATCTGGCCAGTTCAAGAAAGGAACCAAGATCTTGTGATGATACAAGTTGTGTGCAAGTTTGGTTAAAATCAAAACATATATGAAATTGCTATTGTG
Organism: Mercenaria mercenaria; assembly: GCF_021730395.1. Lineage (NCBI taxonomy): Eukaryota > Metazoa > Mollusca > Bivalvia > Venerida > Veneridae > Mercenaria > Mercenaria mercenaria. Next base: position 44,577 of record NW_026461103.1, on the reverse strand, counting down.
CAGACAAGGTCAAAATAGCTAATTTTGGCCCTTTCAGGGGACATAACTCGGGAACCCATTATGGGATCTGGCCGGTTCAAGAAAGGAACCGAGATCTTATGGTGATACAAGTTGTGTGCAAGTTTGGTTAAATTCAAATCATAAATGAGATTGCTATTGTGCAGACAAGGTCAAAATAGCTAATTTTGGCACTTTCAGGGGCCATAACTCTGAAACCCATAAAGGGATCTGGCCAGTTCAAAAAAGGAACCGAGATCTTATGGTGATACAAGTTGTGTGCAAGTTTGGTTAAAATAAAATCATAAATGAAGCTGCTATTGAGCAGACAATGTCAAAATAGCTAATTCTGGTCCTTTCAGGGGCCATAACTCTGGAACTCATAACGGGATCTGGCCAGTTCAAGAAAGGAACCAAGATCTTATGGTGATACAAGTTGTGTGCCAGTTTGGTAAAAATCAAATCATCAATAAAGCTGCTATTGTGCAGACAAGGTCAAAATAGCTGATTTTGGCCCTTTCAGGGGCCATAACTCGGGAACCCATTATGGGATCTGGCCGGTTCAAGAAAGGAATTGAGATCTTATGGTGATACAAGTTGTGTGCAAGTTTGGTTAAATTCAAATCATAAATGAGATTGCTATTGTGCAGACAAGGTCAAAATAGCTAATTTTGGCACTTTCAGGGGCCATAACTCTGAAACCCATAAAGGGATCTGGCCAGTTCAAAAAAGGAACCGAGATCTTATGGTGATACAAGTTGTGTGCAAGTTTGGTTAAAATAAAATCATAAATGAAGCTGCTATTGAGCAGACAATGTCAAAATAGCTAATTCTGGTCCTTTCAGGGGCCATAACTCTGGAACTCATAACGGGATCTGGCCAGTTCAAGAAAGGAACCAAGATCTTATGGTGATACAAGTTGTGTGCCAGTTTGGTAAAAATCAAATCATCAATAAAGCTGCTATTGTGCAGACAAGGTCAAAATAGCTGATTTTGGCCCTTTCAGGGGCCATAACTCTGGAACCCATATTGGGATCTGGCCAGTTCAGGAAAGGAATCGAGATCTTATGGTGATACAAGTTGTGTGCAAGTTTGGTTAAAATAAAATCATAAATGAAGCTGCTATTGTGCAGACAAGGTCAAAATAGCTGGTTTTGGCCCTTTCAGGGGCCATAACTCTGGAACCCATAATGGGATCTGGCCAGTTTAACAAGAGCTGTCTGATGACAGCGCGCTCGACTATTCGAAGAACTGATTGAAGAATGGGGTCAAAATATTTCCACAGATATTCAGACAAAAGAAATAAATAGATTAGACAATGTTCCTGTATTTCTTTGATTTCGATAAGTCTTGCACTAAATGGCAATGTATGAACCAATTTCAAAGTCCAAAAAGGGCCATAATTCAGTCAAAATAGTTATGTACTCTTGCCTACAGATGGAAATCATAATGATAAACAAGTGTTCAAAGTTTAAAAGCCATATGTCAAATAGTTTTGACAAAACGTGGACTTGTATGAAAACAGAACCAATTTCGAAGTCCAGAAAGGGCCATAATTCAGCCAAAATAGATGACAGAGTTATGTTCTCTTTCCTACAGATAGAGACTATTATACTAAACAGGTGATAAAAGTTTCAAAGCCATATGTCAAACACTTTACAAAAAATATGAACTGTTACGGAAAACTTTACCAAGATTTCTAAGTCAAAAGGGGCCATAATTCAGCCAAATTCCTTGATGGAGTTATGTACTCTTGCCTATAACTGGATATGGTGATGGTAAACAGGTGTTGAAAGTTTCAAAGCTTTATCTCAAAAGACTTTGTCAAAATATGAACTGGTACGAAATATTAACCCAGATTTCTAAGTCAAAAAGGGCCATAATTCAGCCAAAATCCTTGATGGAGTTATGTGCTCTTGCCTATAACTGGACATGGTGATGGTAAAGAAGTGTTGAAAGTTTCAAAGCTTTATCTCAAAAGACTTTGTCAAAATATGAACTGGTACGAAAAACTTAACCAAGATTTCTAAGTCGAAAGGGGCCATAATTCAGCCAAAATCCTTGATGGAGTTACGTACTCTTGCCTATAACTGGCCATGGTGATGGTAAACAAGTGTTGAAAGTTTCAAAGCTTTATCTTAAAAGACTTTCTCAAAATATGAACTGGTACGAAAAACTTAACTATGATTTCTAAGTCAAAAGGGGCCATAATTCAGCCAAAATCCTCGATGGAGTTATGTACTCTTGCCTATAACTGGCCATGGTGATGGTAAATAAGTGTTGAAAGTTTCAAAGCTTTATCTCAAAAGACTTTGTCAAAATGTGGACTGGTACGAAAAACTTAACCAAGGTGTGACGCCGATGCCGACGCCAACGCCAACGCCGATGCCGTGATGAGTAGGATAGCTCTACTTATTCTTCGAATAGTCGAGCTAAAAAAGGAACCGAGATCTTATGGTGATACAAGTTGTGTGCAAGTTTGGTTAAAATAAAACTAGAGCTATCACTAAAGGTGATGAATGTACCCCCCGCATGCACTGACACAGTACATTGCAATTTGACGCACACAAGATTGCATAATTATGTGGACTGTATGTATATAGACTGTATGTATACAGTATAGTAACAAAAAACAAAGTCCCATAACTATGCAGAATATTTATCTAAAAGAATGTAACATGCACCATGCACAACTAGGATTGGTACTGATCACTTGTGTGAAGTTCATTAAATTGTGTGTAAGGGTTTGGTAGATTAGGCACGCACAAGACTGCATATGCAGACTGTATGTACATGGTATGTTAACAAGAAACAAAGTCCCATAACTCTGCAATTTTTGTCGCTGAAAGAACCTAACATGCCCCATGCACAACTACTGTTGTTACTGATCACTTGTGTGAAGTTTCATTAAATTGTGTCAAGGGGATGAGGAGAGATGGTGCGCACAAGACTGTGTCTATGTATATAGTATAGTAACAAAAAAACAAAGTCTCATAACTATGCAAATTTTTTTCTGAAAGAACGGAACATGCCCCATGCACAACTACTGTTGTTACTGATCACTTGTGTGAAGTTTCATTAAATTGTGTCAAGGAGATGAGGAGAGATGGTGCGCACAAGATTGTGTCTATGTATATAGTATAGTAACAAAAAAACAAAGTCCCATAACTCTGCAAATTTTTTTTCTGAAAGAACCTAACATGCCCCATGCACAACTACTGTTGGTACTGATCACTTTGTGAAGTTTCATTAAATTGTGTCAAGGGGATGAGGAGAGATGGTGCACACAAGATTGTGTCTATGTATATAGTATAGTAACAAAAAAAAACAAAGTCCCATAACTCTGCAAATTTTTTTTCTAAAAGAACCTAACATGCCCCATGCACAACTACTGTTGTTACTGATCACTTGTGTGAAGTTTCATTAAATTGTGTCAAGGGGATGAGGAGAGATGGTGCGCACAAGATTGTGTCTATGTATATAGTATAGTAACAAAAAAACAAAGTCCCATAACTCTGCAAATTTTTTTTCTAAAAGAACCTAACATGCCCCATGCACAACTACTGTTGGTACTGATCACTTGTGTGAAGTTTCATTAAATTCTGTCAAGGGGATAAGGAGAGATGGTGCGCACAAGATTGCGTCTACGGACAGACGGACAGACAGACAGACTACCTGAAACCAGTATAGCCCCGCTTACAACTTTGTTGTCGGGGGTACAATTATAAATGAAACCACTATCGTGCAGACAAGAAATTGTTGACCGACGCACGGACAGACGGGCGGACTGACGACGGACGAAGGGTGATCACAAAAGCTCACCTTGTCACTATGTGAGCTAAAAAGTGTCTTACTGACCCATGTTACCACAGAAAAATGTATTTACTTTTTACATAGGACTTATAATGAAAAAGTTAGAAAAATACCTAAAATGTTGAAAATCTAAAAAATTTATTTAATAGGATTTCTAAAAATAGACTAATTCCTGGAGTTTAAGGGGAAGAAACTCAGTACAAAAGTTAAGAAAAGGTTACTTCGCTTTGGCTCTAAGCCAATCAGAATGAGATATAGTGAAAATACATCAAAATTAACCTTTATATGTTATAACACACTAAATAGTTGTTGTTCTTTATTCTATATAAAACTGACCTAATTCCAATGACCGCAGCACACATCAGGACCCATTTTAAATGTTTGATGCAAGAAAAATAATTTCAGTCAAACACACAAACTGCAAAATCAGCTAAAAAATGAGACCCCAAATAATACTGGTGGTGTATGATCTACGTTTTCATGAAAAATTTTGTAATGTTGTTATTTCATTATGAAAATGCTACCTACATGTCAAGCATAGATCTGTCATGTGATTTTAGCAAAAGAATTGCAAAGAAAATAAGGAAAATAGCTCTACAGAGCAAAAAAACTGAGGACTACTTGTATCCGCCATTATGCGACTACCATTTTTCTTTTTAGTGTCTGTATGCCTATAAGAAAAACCTTTTTCTCTGACACTGTGCCAGTTTCATTTGAGATGTACAAGAAACCCAAATGCATGAAAGAATACCAGGTTTTAGCTTGATATCAACAGTTTCCAAGTTTTTACGGCATTTTCAGTACCATAAGACAAAGCATCAGATTTTGTCAAAAATAGCTGTCGCGACATAATTTTGAAGCAGTTACCCTAAATGCAGTCTTGTTTTGCCCTGTTTTGACATTTTCTACTCTGATCTGCATGCAAATTACACATTTAAACTGTTAAATATGTTCACTTATACCTCTGATGGCCAGAAAATAGCTATCAGTAGGCTACAAATATGCAGTTTTTGAAAAAAAATACACTCAAAACAGTGAAAATGTGATATTTTTGGGTTTTATCCTTATTTTCAATGAAACTGCAATAAATTTGTCATTTTCTATCAAATTCTAATCAAAGAAGCCCATTTCCACCATCATCTGGCCAGATTTCAATTTTTACCAATGTCATCTTAATAGGTTATATTTTTTACACACTAAATAGTTGTTGTTCTTTATTCTATATAAAACTGACCTAATTCCAATGACCGCAGCACACATCAGGACCCATTTTAAATTTCTGTAACCTAATTTTCTTGAAGAATATTGTCAGTACTAACTAAAAATCAAAAGAAAAGTGGGGGTCATGTTTGATGCAAGAAAAATAATTTCAGTCAAACACACAAACTGCAAAATCAGCTAAAAAATGAGACCCCAAATTATACTGGTGGTGTATGATCTACGTTTTCATGAAAAATTTTGTAATGTTGTTATTTCACAATGAAAATGCTACCTACATGTCAAGCATAGATCTGTCATGTGATTTTAGCAAAAAAAAAATTGCAAAGAAAATAAGGAAAATAGCTCTACAGAGCAAAAAAACTGAGGACTATTTGTATCCGCCATTATGCGACTACCATTTTTTTTCTCGCCATTTTTCTTTTTAGTGTCTGTATGCCTTATAGGTCACAACCAGTTAAATAGTTTTCCCTATATATTCTATATAAAACTGACATTTTTTAGAGAGCTTCCAAACAGAGCTAGACCAATATCAGAGAACAAATCCTTACCTCATTTTAAAGAGTTATGATAAAACTGATATAAAATGAAGAGAAAAGTAGGGGTCATGTATCTTCTAAGAGAGATTTCTCTGGTCACATTTGCTTACTGTAAACTGACATCAAAATCACACTGCTGTTACCTGGAAGTACTACTCATACTACAAATGAGATTCACTTCACCAAATACAACCTGCTCTCACATTTTTCCTACCAAAATGTCACAAATACATCCACAATGAAATTTAAACAGAAACTAGCTTTAATTTAGACCTCTGTTGCCATGCCAAGTGAAAAATTAGTGTTCAAATACCTGGCAGCCATTACGCGACTAGACCAGATGGCTCCCACGCTGGTTCCTTTAGTATAGTTAGGCCTAAATTCTAAGTAAAAGGGGACATAATTCAAGAAAAATTGGTGTCAGAGTTATGCACCTTGTGTCACATGATGTGGGTGATGAGGTGGAACACCTATTTTAAGTTTGAATCAAATCCATTCAGTAGTAACTGAGATATAGTGAAAATACATCAAAATCAACCTTAAATTTAAAGTAAAAGGGGACATAATTCATAAAAATTGATGTCAGAGTTTAGCACCTTATGTCACATGATGTGGGTGATGAGGTGGAACAACTATTTTAAGTTTGAATCAAATCCATTTAGTAACTAGAGATGCTTTTGAGAAAAGCGCATGTCTCCCACAACTGCCCCTATGAAAAATGTTAGTTTCTCTAGATGTTTTAGACGAGTGGATCCAATTAGATGGTCTGGATGGGTGGATCCAATCAGTAATTCAAGGGCCATAAATCAAAAGTGCCTGGGCGGATATGGCTAGTTACCGAACTTGGGTAAGGTCTTATGGCCAAACACATTTTGTTCAAGTTTGGTGAAGATCATAATGAAAAATGTTCGACTTAGAGAGCGGACAAGAGTAAACAGACGGATTTTTTCGGTAATTCAAGGGCCGTAACTCTAAAATGCCTGGACCGATTTGGCTAGTTATCGAACTTGGCTGAGGTCTCATGGTCAAACACATTTTGTTCAAGTTTGGTGAAGATCGGATGAGAAATGTTCGAGTGCGGACAAGAGTAAAAAGGCCGATTTTTCGATAATTCAAGGGCCGTAACTCCTAAATGCCTAGACCGATTTTGCTAGTTATCGAACCTGGCCGAGGTCTCATGGTCAAACACATTTTGTTCAAGTTTGGTGAAGATCGGATGAGAAATGTTTGATTAAGAGTGCAGACATGAGTAAAAAGGCCAATTTTTCGATAATTCAAGGGCCGTAACTCCAAAACGCCTGGACCGATTTGGCTTGTTATCAAACTTGGCCGAGGTCTCATGGTCAAACACACTTTGTTTAAGTTTGGTGAAGATCGGATGAGAAATGTTTGATTAAGAGTGCGGACACGAGTAAAAAGGCCAATTTTTCGATAATTCAAGGGCCGTAACTCCAAAATGCCTGGACCAATTTTGCTAGTTATCGAACCTGGCCGAGGTCTTATGGTCAAACACATTTTGTTCAAGTTTGGTGAAAATCGGATGAGAAATGTTCGACTTAAGAGTGCGGACAAGCTTTGTGACAGACACACACACACACACACAGACACACAGACTGGAGTAAATTAATATTTCTTGCCTACCTATCGGGGAAAGTACACATTTATCCAAGCACGCGCCGGGGATAGATATTCCTGTCTTTCCCTAGGGAAAAACCTTGTCTAAAATAGCGTGCACTAAGGTGACGTCACATAGTACTGGTACCATTGTGACGTCATAAACTTTATAAATAATGTCAGGAAATACCAAAAACCTATTTGTCTCAACGATCTATTTTGAACATGATAGGCAAGAAAAATGATCTAACATGTCTGCCTGTGTAAGACAGCTGTTTTCCCTACCCTCGGGACAGCATGGATAAATCAAAGGCCTGAATGGCCTGAGTCGGCTAATGATTGATATACTGACAGTATAGTCTACCAGTTTCAGTTTGTTTTTAGTTTTTTTCTTAAAATTTCATAACACAGCTCGATATTTACCCAAAATATTATATCCGGATACGATTACACTTTTCTCCAGTTTGAACAATATATTTTACAAATTGTGATGATATGAAGACATTTAGCAGCAATTGGCAGTATCTGACATTGAAGTTTACGGTTAAATTACCTCTTATTTAAATCTTTTCATAAAAAAGTTGTTTCGTTTCGCCAAACATAGACGATCTACTTTCGATTTCAAAAACTACAAGAAAATACAATTTAATGTTTCGTCGATTTGTTTATTTCTCGAAAAATAATTAAAATCATTTTTAATATCAATAGTAACTAAACAAACCAGTAAGAGCTTCTTCTTCCGATAATTTATCCGTTTACTGACTGCAAAATTCAACCCACGCAAAGTTTATAGAAATCATACGATGCGTGTTTACGTTCAATGTGGGAGAATTAAGGCTGATCGGCTATGTTACCTAACGCATCCAGACGATTCAGATTTTGTTTTTAAAAAAGCATTGTGTGCGTTTCTGTAATTTTATATACGTTTTTATACGCTTAGAAATTATTAGACATGCGTATTTGCATTATTTCTATACGTAATTTACGCTAATACGCATCTTATCTGGAGCCCTGCTGGAACTATTTTTTGTCTTTCGCTGGATGTTACCCAAGCTTTGTAAGCCTGCGCAATTCTTAAAATGCACATTTATGCTTAATGAGTTACATTCGAGAATTGCACAATTACAAGTCATAAATATGACAGATTACATCGTATATTGGTCATAGCAAAGGGAATTGACACAACTTAACTTCATTCATGCAGTGAACTGTTTGAAATTTGAGAAATCTAATGGAACTACATCCCTTCACATGTTATTCGGTCCATTTAGAGAATCGTTGGATAGCAAGGACTCGTCAAAAGGCTAAAGCCTTTAGCCGACTCAAAAACCTCGCTAACGCTCGGTTTTCCATTCCACACTGTCCCTCGGGTAGGGAAAACCCCGTCTTACACAGGCAGGCATGTAAGATCCTTATAGTCTCCCACACCACTGTGTGGTGGGAGACATAATAACTGAGATATAGTGAAAATACAACAAAATTAACCTTAAATTCTAAGTAAAAGGGGACATAATTCATGAAAACTTGGTGTCAGAGTTATGCACCTTGTGTCACATGATGTGGGTGATAAGGTGGGACATCTATTTTAAGTTTGAATCAAATCCATTTCGTAATAACTGAGATAATAGATTCCGCGATGGGATGTGACAAAACTGACTCCTATATAGCCCCCCCAACACCCCAAACATGTTTGGTGAGGGTATAAATATCTTCAAAAGATCAAGGACTGTGAAGGTCGACTAGGCCGATGGAGTATCCTTCTTCAAGCAAACCAGTTTGATATCCAGCACCACTCAGGTTCATCCAACTGTAATGCAGACTTTTTATCCCACCAACATTACCAGGACTCCAAACCTGCAACGTCCAGTAAGTTAGCAGACCATATTGGCTCCATGCAGACAGAGCAAGATTACACACAAGTAACATTTCTATATCCAGGCAAAGATGATGAAACCATGACCACAGATGATGCCAAAGATTCATAGACTTGGCAAAGCATCAGAGAGAATGTCCCAACTTCAGAGATATTTACAGCTATCTTGCCAATCACCGAGTACCAGAAGAAATGCACAAAGCCAGGACCATAGTTGCAGAATCGTACAACTATGAGGTTACTGCACTCCAGACGTGGAAAACAAGTGCCACAGGAGGAACACCTTGTCAAGCAGATAGCAATTCCTAGAATCTTAAGGGGCGACGTGCTGAAACAATTCCATGACTGTAAAGCAGGCGGAGGTCACCAAAGATTTGAAAGGACTTATGCATCACTTCGTAATAAATACTACTGGCCTTCAATGTATGAGAACATAAAGCAGTATGTTAAGGCCAACAGTCAAAACAAGCTTTCAGTTCCAAGCCTCCTCCACTGCAACCACAGCTGGTAAAAGACTTCTTCAGCCGATGGCAGATGGACATCCTGAGTGGACTGCCAACTACGAAGGATAAATACTGGTAGCTGACAGCTACTCCAAATGGGTGGAATGTTTTCTACTCCATACAAAGTCAGCAGATAAGTGGCTATAGTACTATTTCGAGAAATCATCACAAGATATGGTGTGCCATTAAGAGTACTACTGAGTGATAGAGGAAAAAATTTCAAGTCCAAATTAGTAAAAGCCTTGTCGGAACTGTTCAACATCAAGCAAACCTTTCCAAGTGCTTATCATCCCATGACAAATGGATTGGTAGAGTCTAAGAATTCCTATATTGTACAGGCCTTCCGAGCCTACTATAAAGGACAGCAAGATGATTGGCCCGACCTTTTACCATGCAGGGATAACGATGGCAAACAGATCTACGCCAGCAACACAGTCAACAGATTTTAGCCCATTCTTACTTTATGGCAGGGAGATGTGACTACCAATCAACACAGTGTTGCAGCCAAAAGACCATCTTCCCCAAAACTACAAGATACATCTGGGTAAAATATTGCAAAGCCTTGAGATTTGCAGAAAAATTGCAGCTCAAAATATCCAGCATGCGCAAGAGAAATAGAAGAATCAATCTGACAAGTACTCAATATCACCTGAATACAGACCAGCCCAGACGGTTGTTCTGCATGAAGGTTCTGCAGGGAAGGGCTCTGAAGTTACATCACAACTGGGTTGGACCATACTACATCACTATTTATTTATTTATTTATTTGGGTTTTGCGGGGCATCAACACAGTATAGGTTATATGGCGCCAAACAGGACTACAAATTGTGGTTCCACATCTCATTTACATCAAAATAAAAACATGAGGTATGGAATCAAAATTTGCATACCTGCAGAGTTACTACAAAACCAAGTATTAAGACCCTATTCGCGCCTCTTATGATTATGTAAGGGTAAGGCAGTGGTTCCAATTCTTTTCATACACTGATCGTCCCAGAACCACATGGGGCTACTACATCACTATGCTTGGACCAAACCAGGTACAAACTGTGCCACGCACATACAAACAAGGAGGTAAAATCACTGGTGAATGCTATGTGTCTCAAACCTTACTGTGATCCAGACAGTAGACCAACAAATCCACCTGCCGAGCTAGAAAATCTGGACAATGAAAAAGATCCAGAGGAACTTCAAGTTGTTCAGTTACCCAGAGATACAGAAAAACATAATCAGCAAGAAAATGATAGTGCAGATAAACAAAGAAGAAATAACAATGTCCAGAGAGACAAACAGAATAATGAAAGCAGATAAAAACAAGATGAAAATAAGAATTAAAGAAATGACAGGCCAGGAACTGAGAATAATACTGAAAGAAAGCAGAAAAATATTGTTAAAGTAAAACAGAAGCAAGATGCCCAGAAAACAGAAGAAAGTGGGAAGAGAACACAAAATATTGAAAAGAAAAAGGTGTCAAACACAGAAAATGTCAAAGATAAAAGAAATAGAAATGCTACACAGGAAAGACAGAATCCTACAGATAGAAGTAATGAAAAATGTAAAACAGAAAGACATAAAGCAAAAGAAGATAATCAGACAAGAGCTCTAAATAAAAGGAAGAGTGAAAGAGGAAGTCAGGAGTTACTCCAAAGTGTAAAGACTGCATAAAAGGGATATGCAAGCCCTTTAAAACTGACAATATCAAAACTATACAGTTATCTGAAGTCGAAGCAATGGAGCATTGTATTATAAGATAAAATGGCAAGTCAATCACACTGAATGTCACTTCCCATGTAAAATTCCAGGTGAACTAATCAGGGAACTAGAAGATGCTTTTGTTGAAAAGTGCATGTCTCCCCCATTGCATAGTCGTATAGGCAAGAATTCAATAGGGGACAAGAGCAAAAGTCAAAGAGACACTGATGGAGTGACCCCAAAAAACAATAGGGGTCATCTACTCTGTAAGTCCTATCACCCTATGAAGTTTGACGGTCCTAGGTCAAATGGTTCTCAAATTACTGACCAGAAATGGATTTCCATTTTCTGTCCACTGTGACCTTGATGGAGTGACCCAAAAAACAAGAGCTGTCACAGGAGACAACGCGCTTGACTATTTTGATGCTGGATAGTGAAACTGGACACATCTGAGGAAACTAGAGCTGTCAATGGAGTGTTTAATGACTCCAATTGTGGATGAAGATATTGCACAATAGCCTGAGTCTATGTCAAAAATATTAACTTAAAGTAATAAGAGAGGTAAAGATAAAATGTATCAAAACACTAAGTATATCCTAAGCAAAAAGGGGCATAATTCATTAAATATTGGTGCCAGAGTTATGCACCTTGTGTCATATGGTGTAGGTGATGATGTTAAACAAATATTTTAATTTTGAATCAAATCCATTCAGTAATAACAGAGACAGAGTGAAAGTGCATCAAAACTTTAACCTAAAATTCTAAGTAAAAAGGGGCAATAATTAATGAAAAATTGGTGCCAGAGTTATGCACCTTGTGCCATATGGTGTGGGTGATGATGTTGAACAACTATTTTAAGTTTGAATCAAATCCATTCAGTAATAATAGAGACAGAGTGAAAGTGCATCAAAACTTTAACCTAAAATTCTAAGTAAAAAGGGGAATAATTCATGAAAAATTGTGCCAGAGTTATGTACCTTGTGTCATATGATAAGGGTTATGATGTTGAACAATTGTTTAAGTTTGAATCAGATCCATTCAGTAATAACAGAGATAGAGTGAAAGTGCATAAAACTTTAACCTGAAATTCTAAGTAAAAAGGGGAATAATTCATGAAAAATTACGCCAGAGTTATGCACCTTGTGTCATATGATGTGGGTGATGATGTTGAACAACTATTTTAAGTTTGAATCAAATCCATTCAGTAATAACAGAGATAGAGTGAAAGTGCATCAAAACTATAACCTGAAAATCTAAGTGAAAAGGGGGGATAATTCACGAAATATTTGTGCCAGAGTTATGGCCCTTATGTCAGATGATGTGGATGATGATGAGGAATAAGTATTCAAGTTTGAATCAAATCCATCAAGTAATTACAAGAGATAAGTTGAAACAAGGCAGTCTGAAAGACAGCTAAATCCCCCGCCACTGCTGTGGATAGTGAAAGGGTAAACCTTTGACCTTTAGCTGTGACCTTGACCTTGAACTGACATGGCTGACTCATGAACTCTGCACAATGTCTTGATGAGGTGATCATTTGACCCAAGTTTCATGAGAATCCTTCAAGGGGTTTAGGAGATACAGAGCTGAAACTTTTGATGTTGAGTTGTGACCTTGACCTTGAGTTGACATGGCTAACTCAAGAGTTCTTGATGAGGTGCTCATCTGACCCAAGTTTGATGAAAATCCTTCAAGGGGTTTACGAGATACAGAGTAGACACAAAATTGAAGGCTCAAACCTCTGACCCTAAGTTGTGACCTTGACCTTGAGCCAGCATGGCTGACTCATAAGTTCTGCACATCGTTTTGATGAGGTGATCATTTAACCCAAGTTTTATAAAATTCCTTCAAGGGGTTTAGGAGATACAGAGCGGACACAAAATGGAAGGCTTAAACCTTTGATCTTGAGTTGTGACCTTGACCTTGAGCCGGCATGGCTAACTCATGGGTTCTGCACATCGTCTTGATGAGGTGATCGTTTGACCCAAGTTTCATGATTATCCTTCAAGGGGTTTAGGAGATACTGAGCAGACACAAAATGGAAGGCTCAAACCTTTGACCTTCAGTTGTGACCTTGACCTTGAACCAACATGGCTGACTCGTGGGTTCTGCACATCGTCTTGATGAGGTGATCATTTGATCCAAGTTTCATGATCATCCTTCAAGGGGTTTAGGAGATATAGAGCGGACACAAAATGGAAGGCTCAACCCTTTCACCCTAAATTGTGACCTTGACCTTGAGCTGACTCATGTGTTCTGCACATTGCCTTGATGAGGTGATCATTTGACCCAAGTTTTATAAAATTCCTTCAAGGGGTGAGTAGGATAGCTCTCCTTATACTTGTATAGTCGAGCTAAAAATGACTATTTGGAAGTAAAAACGATTTATGTTTCAATAACATTAACACTGCAGAATCAGCTTCCCACTCTACCTGACGAAAGTAGAGTGGACCCAGTGACCGATAAGGAGGGTACAATGGGAATTAATCACAGGAACTCTGGTCACTAATTCCCCATTGGCTGAACATACCAATTGTAGCACCTGTACCACCAGCTCTACCTACCAATCAGGCCAGACTCTGAACCCAAACCACAACCATAAAAACTTATATTATTCTCTCTTGTGTCCCAGTGGTCGCAGATCACAATAGCTTAACATGAGCACTTTGTGCTCACATAAGCTAAAATTTCAAATGAACAAATTCACATGCTGGATAATATTCCTACATCATTTTATGACTCTAGGTGTAATATATTAACACAAACTTTTAAGCACTTTGTGTATTTTTCACTAATTCAAGGACCATAAGTTCAGTCTGGTGAGTGAATTTCCAAACAGAACACCAGGGCTGGTATTTATAAAGCTCCCAAGGAAAAATTTTCCCTAACGGATTAACTAAGGGAAAAGTTCCAAATCATTTTGTGGACAATTGTTGAGATAGTTTGAATGTTTAACAATATTGTCACATACAGTCTGGCATAGTAATGAAGATTATAAATAAAATTTATAAAGTCTACACTTTTCTTTTGTGCTATATTGTTCAGGAAATTTTACAAAGTTAAGGATTTGCCTAAGTTTTCTCCTTAGGAGCTTTATGAATATGGGACCAGGTGCGCAACTTTGCATGCTATACAACAATCCCCTAACTTTTATGACACTGATGTTAAATTCTGTTTTCGATACATGTGACACAAACTTGAATCTCATTTATGCATATCTTTGACAATAAAGGGCCATAACTCTGACAGATAGAAATCCGGAGCAAAATCCCAGATGAACAACACCAAATGCAGAATAATATTCCTGTAATATGTGTTTCATGACCCTATGTTAAATAGGGGGGAGGGGGGCACAAAAAAGTTATTACAGGCAAACATGTACAGATAATCTAAACAATACTAACACATTTCACTTTTTAATGCTCTGACTGATTTTAAAGAAAAGTACTTTTCTAAATAACTTACCAGTATTGTTTTGTAAAATCATTAAATGAAGGAATATATATAGTATTATTTCTAAAAGTTTATACAGAAATAATTTGCTTACAACAACTATAGAATATATTCCTGTTACACCAACACCACCACAGCACAAGTGCTTACTGATACATTTTCTCCTAAAACTTGGGTCTTCAACACCAGGATGTAATTAACTTACTAGACCATTACAAGATCATGTTTCAAATTACGATCTTTCAATCTGTATCTTTTAGAAAAAGTCCTGTCTTTTTCCAGTGAACAGGACAATTTTTCTATCAAAAGTCCTGTCTTTTAGTGTTAAAGTCCTGTCTTCAGGACTTTTATGCTGCCTTGCTAAAAGAATCTCAGGATATCCCAGGATAATCCCGGGATTTCCTGAGAACAGGAAAATATTTCTGCACGGCATTGCAAAGTTTAAGCTCAGGGGAGCTAAAAAGGATAGGGTTTTACACATGCAGCTTAAACTACACTGTCAAAAATTCCTACTCAATATGGTGATATACCTGCATTAGCCATGCTGAGCCACCCAGGACCATAGTGTTTTAACTCAAAATTTTCATCATCAAATCTTTCTCCATAGATACTTTTACCTCCTGTGCCATCTCCTTTAGTGAAGTCTCCACCTGTAAATACATACACAGTCAAAATATATTTCCTTCCGTGTACAGGAAACTACAGTCAAGAATTTCTCTATAGTCTTCATGTGATCACTACTGTAATCACTGAAAATTGTGCTGTACTCTCTACAGAAATTAAGATTTCACTGTATTATCTTCTATTTTAACTTTATAAAGTAATTTTATTTATTTGAATGACTTTTGTACCTTTGGGCCAGAAGGATCTGCATTAGCCAATATACTGTAGGATGAGGTATCTTATACTTTTAATTTCATTGGCAATTGAACAACTACAAATTACCAACTTTCATTTAAAAAAGCAGCACTTTTAATTCATATTTTTCAATACTAAAATGTTTTTTCCTATTAGCCTACAGAGATCATGCAGTCATCTGATAAACAAGAGGGCCATGAAGGCCCTGTATCGCTCACCTGACCTACTGACATAAAGATCATCAAGAGTAACATTCTGACCAAGTTTCATTAAGATATGGTCATAAATGTGGCCTCCAGAGTGTTAACTAGCTTTTCCTTTGATTTGACAGTGACCTAGTTTTTGACCCAACATGACCCAGATTCAAACTTGACCTAAAGATCATCAAGATTAACATTCTGACTAAGTTTCATGAAGATACAGTCATAAATGTGGCCTCTAGAGTGTCCAACAAGTTTTTCCTTTTATTTGACCTAGTGACCTAGTTTTTGATCCCACCTGACCCAGATTTGAACTTGACCTATAGATCATCAAGACTAACATTCTGACCAAGTTTCATTAAGATAAGATCATAAATGTGGCCTCTACAATGTAAACTAGCTTTTCCTTCGATTTCACCTGGTGACCTAGTTTTTGACCCCAGATGACCAAATATCAAACTTGTCCAAGATTTTATTAAGGGTAACATTCTGACCAAGTTTCATTAAGATTGGGCCAAAATTGTGACCTGTAGAATGTTAACAAGCTTTTCCTTTGATTTGACCTGGTGACCTAGTTTTTGACCCCAGATGACCCAACATAAAACTCGTTCAAGATTTTATTGAAGGTAACATTCTGACCAAGTTTCATTAAGATTGAGCCAAAAATGTGACCTCTAGAGTGTTAACAAGCTTTTCCTTTGATTTGATCTGGTGACCTAGTTTTTCACCCCAGATGACCCAATATCGCAGATTTTACTGAGGGTAACACTCTGACCAAGTTTTATTAAGATTGGGCCAAAATTGTGACCTCTAGAGTGTTGATGTTATGCGCACATAGCCAATCTGCGCATTTGGTAAATCGCGCAGCGCAAATAACCAATTTGTTATCTGTGCAACGATTTGTAATCAGGCAACCTCATATATTTCTTATATGCGCAGGGTAACTGTCTTGCGAGTTTGGTAAATGAGTCTGCGCTTTTAACATATGGATGATATCTTTTGATAAAATTGAATATTATTGCCATGCGCTTCTTTCTTGGAACAGGCAAATACACTCCTGGCTCTGCTGTGACTGGAGATATGGGCTGGGATCCAGTTTACATTCAACAGCTAAAATGTGTTGCAAATTATTGGGTTAGAATATCAGTCATAAACCAGACTGGGCCTAGCTACAGAATGGCAAAATATTGTTATAATGTGGCAATAGAAATTGTAGAAATTGGTATTTTAGAGTGAAAAACTTTGGATGTGCAGAATTTTGTGATTTTAGTGTACCTTTGAATAAAAATGTACTTGTTCTGAAAGTAATGAGTTCTGCTGTGGACTGTTGTATTGATGAATGGGTACAGTCTGTACATAGTTTAGTAAGTAAAGATGGTGAAAGTAAAAACAAACTACGTTTATATCAGAAGTTTAAATTTGACTATGAGCACGAACAATATGTAAATATGGTAATGCCTTATGGTCATAGATCAGCACCAGCAAAGTTTTGAATGGGGGTGGCTCCAATTCGTTTAGCAGCGTTCGACACTAACGGTGTCCCGGGATCCCGAGGACACCAAAAATCCGCAAGGGATCCTAAAGTTCACAATTTCGGTGTTCCGTCGGGACTCTTGATTTTCAGATAAAATATGATTCTAAAAAAATGAAATTCCCCAGTCTTGTTCGCTCAAACATCGGTCTTTTGCTTCAGTTGACCCGAGGTCCCGGGTTTTGACCCGCGAAAATCGAGAAAAACTCGTATTTTACCCGCATAAATTACGGCACGCGCGTCGGCTTGACTCGCGGAAATTTACTTAGATGCGTTCCAAGTTCGATAGTTCTGCACCCTGTCAATGAAAATCCCAGTGAATTTCAATATTGTTCACCGGCACAAGCGGAAATATGGCAGTAGGCGGAGCGTCGTATGTTAATTAGCTACCGACAGATGTCAGTCACGCCACGCGCCAAATGACACGTGCTTATCTCGCGGTTTGTATTTAGTACAATATGCCTTGTCATTATCAAAGGTGTTTATTGATCAATGTTTACAAGTTAATTGATAAACAATGCAGCCTTAGATTATCGTGTTTGTACCATTATTTTGTGTGCTTGATACGATTACATCAGCCGGTCGGCCGTTACGGTCTATAACAAATTTATTATCATTGCCGAGGCTTTGTTTGGGCAAAACAAATTAAATAAGCAGAAATTATACGTGGTATGATGAGAAAATAAAGTTAAAACAGTTATCTTTTCAAGAACTTTAACTGTTACTTTTGTTTTTCGTTACTCGTTTTCTAGACCGACATTTTCGAACATTTTTATCATTTCTTACAAGATTTTTCTAGTACAAACTAAAATAAAAAGCCAATAAAACGTCTGCATTTACGAAAAATATGATCACTGTTGCCAAAGCAGCTCTTATTTAGAAGAATTTGCTAATAATAAAAGCATGCAAACACTAAAACCCACCCACTTTTAGGCAATGTGCAAAATAAAACAACTAAAATATGAAATGTTTAAGAAAATCTGTTATGACCAATGTACTAGTTTTAGATAAAGTCTGTTGGAGTTGCATTAATAAGGCCTAAAAAATCTTTGTATCTGGTAACATGCTCAAAAAATTAGGGTAGGTAGGTCGGAACATTTCTTTTTTTTTAAATTTTTTTTTATTTAAGGGAGACTTTTCGGAATTTTTTTTTATGTCAAAAAAATGATTACAAATAAGGGGGTTATAAGGGGGAATGAACTAGGCGGCATACATTTAGACGAACTACAACAAATCGCAGAGGAGTGCGATGGTAGTGAAGATGAGGGGGAAGAGGACTTGGACAGAAATGACATTATTCTTTTACAGCAAAAGTCATACAAGCTATTGTTGTCATTGATGTAAAATGGAAATAAAGTGGAAATAAAATACATGTAGTACTGTAAACAGTTGTGTTTGTTAGATTTTAGTTTTTTCATGTTCTAACCACATTTTGTTATCAGGGACTCCTAATTTTCAGCAGGGATTCCTAAATTTCCCAGCAGGTATTCCTTCGGGATACCTGGCAAAAAAGTTAGTGTCGAACGCTGTTTAGAGACCGGAAGGTATGAAAGATTGGATATAAATGGAAGAATCTGTCCTATTTGTAAATCAGGAATAGAAGATGAAAGGCACGTATTGCTTCTGTTCTGTGTATAATGATATTCGCCAGACCTTGTTTGACAAAGCTACTGATGGTTGTCCAATGTTTAACACATATAGTGATACTGAAAATTTATGCTTCCTATTATCAAATGAAAATATTGTTAAATATACTGCCAAATCCTGCTCAGATATACTTAGAATAAGAAGAGATTGTTTATACCACTAAACAAACATTTTATTTGTTTTTAATTGAATATATATATATGTGAGCCGCGTCAAGCAATTTCATGTCTTATGGTATTTATGACGTAAGCGAGAAAAGTGACGTCAAAGTCGAGCGAGATGAAAATAAAATGGCCGCGCCCTTGAAATTTACACGTGAAAAATAATAAAGGAAATGGACACTTTTGATGTGAGTACGAGTTCTATTTTCTTTCATAAATCATGAACACATTTAAATTTAAGATGATGCTGAAGTCACAATCTCTCCGGGTTGCTAGAATTTGTAGAAATAAGTTAACATTTCCGAGGCAGTTTGTGTTGATTTGACATTGCGCTTGCATGCAGTATGGAAATCACCGTGGGATTTTACGTACTTTTTGTGTGCATATAGAATGTTAACTTTGTCTGATAGTCCTGTAACATCATAAATCTGGTATAATAATAATCATCATCATCATATGATACCTATATTAACGACCGTTTCGCAGAATTTTGCGCTAAAGGGCCAGCTTTGGCTTATTCGACCGAACCAAGTATATTAGTATTTTGGTGATATTCTTATTATTCATTGATTCCATTCGATTTTATTAAGGAATATTAAAGCTTTAAATCGCAATTTTATCGAAATTTGAGAGGCATAATAGTCAAAAAGTAAAAGGAAGCTATAGATCTAGTTTATATATAAGTAGTGACTTAATTGTCGCTAAGGTCGGAATGGTCGAGAGGTTAGCGCTATTGACTTGAGAGCCAGGGTACCGTAGACCGAATTGTGTGAGTGCCAATTTTTTTTTTTTTTTTTTTTTTTTCTTCGAGAGCATTTTTGTGTGACCGTTGTTTTTTTTTTTTGTTTTTTTTTTTTTTTATTTTTATCTTTTTTAAAAATGTTTAAATATAAAGAAATAAACTATGATTCAATACATGAATATAAATGCAAAACAATGTGTACAATACCCTTTTTTATTTTTTATTTTTCAGGAATTAGATACATTGTTGGGTGCGTTTGGCTTAACTGAACCTTCGTCCACAAACAGTACACAGTCTCATTTGTGTCGTGCTAATGATACACATGAGGACAGTGAAGATGAAATAGAGACCACAGATAACATTGACACCCACGTTAGCAGGTACTTATCACAAGAATCTGAGACTTATCAAGTAGATTCTGAAAATGATGATCCACAGTTTGACTTAGATAAACTGGACAGTGTTTATGACAAGGGTTGTGGGTGTTCTAAGAACTGTTTCTTGCAGTTTTCTGTCGAAGAAATTAGATCAAACATATATAATTTGAGGGAATTGACAAAAACAGAAAAGGAGCTGCTAATTATGGGAACATTAAAAAAAATCGGAAATGACCAGAGATGCAGAAGTGGTGAAAGGAAACGTGTACGCTATGAATACATCTTTAATGGTATTAAGATATGTCAAGATGCTTTTCTTGTAATTTATGACATAGGTTTATGGACAGTTAGAGCTCTCCTGAAACATATGAAAGAAAAAGGCGTTCAACCTCGAGTTCATGGGAATTTTGGTAGAAAAGCACCTAACGCGTTTTCGCATGAAACCATTAAAGATGCAGTGCAGTTTCTCCTGAATTATGCTAGTGAGGAAGGGCTTCCACAGCCAGCAGCTCCACGTGGCCGGGGAGAAAAAGCACCAGTCTACCTTCCTTCAAAAAATACTAAGCAGTCCATTCATCAAGAATATGTTACAGCATGCAGTCAAATTGAAAAGCAATATGTTGGCCTGTCTACTTTTAAAGATCTATGGAAAAGATGCGTTCCTCACATTAAAATAGCTGCTCCAAAAGATGACGTATGCAAAACTTGTGAGGATTTTCGCCAAGATATACAGCTAGCAAGAACAGAAGATGAAAAACTGTCTGCCACAGAGAAATATCATAATCATGTATTACAAGCTAGGAAAGAAAGAGAAATATACCGGGAGTGTGTTGAAAGATCAACAAACATGTTTGAGAGATTAAGGCGACAAGACGAAAGAAGTGGAGACAACTTTTCATGCAACGACGTACACTACACGTTCGATTTCTCACAATATGTCAAATTACCCCACCACACCAGAGAAAAAGGCCCGACATACTTTATTCAACCCAGAAAAATCCAGATCTTTGGATACAGAGTGGATGGAGACAAACAGTACAACTTCCTTATTGATGAGAATGAGACAATAGGTATTTCTTTTACTTATCTTAGCAGTATATTTTCAGTGTACGGTAAATTGGACACTATTCGCGAGATTTCAATTTTTTTATATATTGTGAATTCATTTAAGAAAGTGACATATTTTAAAACAAGTTGTTGCTTCAAGACGTCTGCTCGCGAATTAATGAAATCGATAATGTTGCAATTATATTCGAGCAAATTTGCGAAATGTTGGCAGCGCGAATTTTTCCCAATTTACAGTACATGTTTATTTAAAGTCTAGCCGAAATGCTTTACATTAATAATAAATTGTTTTGTTATTCTCAGTGCTCAAAGAAATGATTAAGTGTGCTTTAAATACGTTTTAACACGGTAATAAAAGAAAACTATATATGCTTGATGGCGACAATGAACGGTACTTCTTAATGAGGGAAATATTTTGCTGATAGGTCTAAGTATATTACATAGAGGGAAACATCCAAGCCTACTCTGTGAGCTTTACTGCTGATTAGCTGAAAATAGTTGAATGTATTGAAAATTTTATCCTTAATATAAATTGCCGACGGAGTTACATATTATCATAAAAACGTGTAAAACATTCTAGATATAATGTTCATATAAAATATTTGTTATTTAAAAATGTTGCCTGTTTTGATCAGAGACTTCTAAAATTACATTTGAAAAGGAGTGGCGTCGTCATGAAGGTAGTATATACTACCTTCATGACGTCATTTAGCTCAAAATTAGAGACGGAATGCATACATTTGACATATTTGTATCACTAGGCTTGTTCTTCAAAATTCTTCATGTCAGCTATGTATGAGAGTTACGTTAGTTACGAGTCTTGGCGTTACAATTTAAGTCTGTGGGATTCTATTGCGTGTACTTATTCCTAAATAGCCTTTGAAGGTGGGCTTGATTTATGCTTTGATAATATTTCAGGACGTGATGGCCAGTTGGTACATGGACCTGACGCTGTAATATCTATGTTAGACCATGCATTTGCCAACTACAGTTTGGGTGAAAATGAGTGTAGCTTGCATGCAGACAACTGCTTTGGTATGTGGTTCCTTTGTTGTCCTGTTTTTATTCAATAACATTTTTATTGAAAAAGCTTGTTGTAAGCCTTCTTTTTACCTATATTCGCAAGTAGTGCTATAATTATAGATTATTAGCGTAGTGTCTCTGTTTCGATCTTTCAAATAGTAACAAACAGAGAATGAAATATGTATTAACTAGTTAATTCAAAACATGTATTTAATCGCTTATGGCTATCCTTTTTACAGGTCAAAACAAGAACCGTTACGTCCTCGGTTACCTGTCTTGGAGAATTATGACGCAGCGTCACCAGAAAATCACGTACATGATGCAACTTCCTGGACACACAAGGTAAGCTTTAGTTTTAGATTAAAGACAGAGTTGTAACAGTATCGAAACGGATGTCGGCGAATTTAGTGATGGTATGTGGAACTGATTAAATCATAGTAATTAGCATGCTGACCCTTTTTAAAAATATTTTTGATTAATTAATGAAATAATCAAAGCATTCGGGTTATTTATAGTCGGGTATAACGGGGTCAAGAGTTCAAATGCGTAAGGATGTTAGCCCAGTGGTTATATATTCAATAATCAGAACGATGCTAAGCAGTGAGCCGTGACTAGACATATTTGAATATAACAATAAAGGACACGATTAACGTTAACGTCACGAATCAATTCCTGAAATTCAGTTATATATACCTTCAATGTCGGTCTTGAACACCAAAGCTGGTTGCTTCTGTATGTTGTTGCAAAATGCTATTTATTTTTTCTTTAAGGTGTTTGATCGATGCAGGATTTGGGAACATTAAGACACTGTACCGAAGGAAGGATTGTGACACATTACAACATATAGCTGAAGTCGTTAGCAACAGTTCCCATAGTAACCAGCCTGTTACCTATGACGGAGGAAGTGGATGGGTTTGGAGGGCATGGAAAACTTTCATTGGTGATAGATTTAAGAAAGTGCCAAATGTCGCAAAATATCACTTCTTCCGTTTTAGTTCTGAGGAGCCAGGGGTTGTGTACATGAGGCAGTCAGCTGTTGACGAAAACGAGGTGCGCTTCGTTATTTGCAAAACGCACCTGTTGGAGATGGCCAGAGATGACGTCCCGTCTCAGATAGTTCCTCCCGGCCTTTCTGCTGAACGTGTGCGTTACCTGTACCGGCACGTGCGTCCTCTAGTCAGACGACCATTTCAGGATGTTTTATGCCCTGCTCCAGAAGAGTCGTAAAGTGTTCGGACTGTTTAGTTTAGTTTTATAAATGACCGTTATAAATGACAATTAAGTAAACATGTGTTATTTTATGTCGTTATGAATGAGGCATTTAGATCATCAAATTAAATAAAGTCAAAAGGTTTACATAGTTTTAGTTTGACAAAATGATGTTGTATGGACTTTAATTGAATAAAGATATACATAACGTCGTAAGAACGTAATCTAGACGTTTAACGTTTTAAACGACGTCATGTACTTCCACGTAACGTCACTAGGCATTCTTACTGCCAAAATTATATTATTTTTTAACATTTTTGTACCCTGTGATGTATACATTTTCTTAAAGCTAATGAAATGGGCAGTTTGAAACTGTAAAAATCTAAAAAAGGTAAAAAATTACCATAAGACATGAAAATGCTTGACGCGGCTCATGTAAAGATACACAAATGGTATAAAGATGTAAACTTTATACTAAATTATGTCATATGGTCTATAGCTGTATTTTCGGGTTAAAAAGCACTATTTAATGGCATTGAAGTACTTTATTGTGGTCAAAAGTAATTTTAGACATATCTGTAGATAATTTTCTTAGTATTCTTATCTGGTAATAAACTTTGTTGTTTTTTTTATAACACCCGTAAATAATTGTTTGCTAATCAAACTACAGATGATCTGATCATATGTAGATTCTTTATCTTAAGACCTTTTTTTAACTGTCGTGCATTAGTACCATTATACAAAATTAGTGTTTTATTCAGGGATCAGCCTACAAGGCGATTTGAGCGATATCGTCACTTTAAAGTCGGCCAATTCGCCTAATTATCGCCTCCAGGCGAAATCCGAATTGCCAAGTTTTTCAGTGTGTTCAAAGGTGTGAAACTTGATGCATATAATATTCTAGAATAAATTACCGATAAATCCATAGTCAACCCTGCCTACTCGCCTGTCAAACTTCAGCCAATCGTAGCGTTAATCTCCCACTGTGTTAATCAACAATATTGTAAGCCGCCGCCATTTTGAAAATTTTCAATCGGCGTGTAAGAATCGCCGATAAACTTAATGAGTGCATGATCTTATGCATCAATTGTATATCAATTCTTAATTTTATTAAAAATTACTTCAAACATTATTTCAAATACGGCCAATTTCTGTAAATGAATTGCCTGGACGCTGTGGATAAAAAAAAAAACACCCTTCCGCGGACATCTGAACTGCCACACAAAATATTGTAAAAAGATCGCCAATATCTACGAGTTTGGTATTATTTTCGAAAAGATTAATAAATAAATCAATTAAATGTACAAATCTGAACAAGCTGATGCAAGAATCGGGCATTATTAAAGCCCGAGAATCAAAACATGAATGAAAATTTTCATGGCATTTCGATCGTGCACCTGCTAAATTTACGAGTTTCGGACGTGCAAAATTCGGAAAAAAATTTAAAGGCGACTTTTTCATAGCTAAATTTATTCTTTATTTAGAAATTCATGAAAATAATAATGCAATAATCAGTTTCCTGAAATAATTACTGTTTATAAGTTATAGCAAGTGGATATATAGGCAGGAAACTGAATACTATGCTGTATCTTCTCCTTAAATTTCTCGATTTCTCCCTAAATTCTGTGGAGGGAGAAGTCACTCCCTCCCTAAAATTTTGACCTAGGATGATCCCTGGTCTTATTTTCATTTTCTTATGGCAGTTATTAGTATACGGATTAGCAAATACATTTTACTTTTTACCTGTATACATGTAAATATAGGTATTAGAGTCATAAGAGGCATTTCTATTAAAGTAACTCTGCTAACTTGTTAGCTTGACTTTTCGAAGAAGAAGTAGAGCTATTGTACTCGCCCCGGTTCTAAATGCAATACTGGTATGCTTAAGTCTGATGTAACAAGAGCTCGTCGACCACGAAATGCCCCCCTTGATGCAGTGTGCGACATTAACTTTTTAACACCGTAGCCAAAGGGGCTACAGACTTCCAATTTTTTGTAGCCCGACAGAATTTTTCGTAGCCCCACTAATTTTTCGCTCAAGAATGAACAAGACTTTCATTCTAGTAATATTTAATTTCTTTCGATATACTGCTGTAGGTTGGTGAATATTGATATATTTCAGAAATCTGTATGAGTTTTTCAGAATTGATTTCAAAATCTGAAACAGTGTTCACAAAATTGTGCAGAAAGTCAAAGACACAGAGTCATGAAAAGAGATCTAAACAGCTTTGTAGACATGGTAGACAAGAAATAGCTTGGCAGTAGACTGACCAGGGGTCTCGCTAGGCCCATTATTTTTTTGGGAGAAGTCAATTATCCCTCAAACTGATTTAAGGAGAAGTGGGGAGACTTTAGGGAGAAGTTGGAAGACTCCATTAATTTTTATAT
The DNA here is from genome assembly GCF_021730395.1 of Mercenaria mercenaria. NCBI lineage: Eukaryota > Metazoa > Mollusca > Bivalvia > Venerida > Veneridae > Mercenaria > Mercenaria mercenaria. Next base: position 18,674 of record NW_026461103.1, on the reverse strand, counting down.
TTCTACCTCGACGCTGTGAATTGATTCAATGACCACTCATTTTCTTAGTTACATCATTTTACCATACACATTTACTGGTTTCAGACCCGTTTCCGATAAAAAATGAGGGTTTTCATTATATTTATTTTTAAATACAAATTGATTACAAAAGTAATCTACAAATTGTTAAACCCTAGTCTTTACTCTTTGCAAGGATGTAAAACAATACCGGCCTTATCTGCGCATGCGTCCAAAAACAGGGGCTCCAAAAGGGCAGTCTAATTAACGTTAATTGGTTTATCTACAGTACCAGTTTCCGATAAATGGTTTTTTAAGCAGCTTTAAAATTGTTTTGACTGAAAATCTTTTATAATTTTGATTTTAAATTATGTAATTAACCTTTACAACTTTTTCCCGTAAATCGTACAGGGTGTGGCTATCTTCCGTTCCGTTACGTACGGTACCGTACAGCACCTGTACAATCATATTATGCAACACTTCAGACAAGCACCTTTCACATCGTGTATTTGTCTAGCTTGTAAACAGCAGTTTATTTGATTACTGTATACATTGTACCCCCGGTATATGGGAGTTTTATATTGATTTTAAGTCTTTAAGCTGTGTTATATAGATTTAAAAAAGTAATAAAAAAGAGGATAAAAGTTTAAGCGGAGGCTGGGATTCGAACCCACGACCTCTGACACCTGAAGCGAGCGCTCTACCTTGTAACTAAATACTCATATGATGCAATAGCAATATAATTTCCTTAATATTTTATCCAGTTAGAAAGGGAGAGTAATTCTACAACGGAGTGCAAATCATAAGCTCAGGATTTACCTCCCTGGAATAGGGCAAACATGGGTTTGTCTTCCGCGCATGCGTGTCACGTGGAATCCCTCAGATGTAAACAAAACAGAAAGTTGATTGCTTAATAAAGAAGGTAGAATTTCTCTGTAAACACTCGTCATTGATGAACGAAATTTCGCTCGATGCTTGCTTGTGAAACAGCCTTCCAAAACATATAGTACTCCCTTTATGAAGGGTTACATGAAAGGAGAAATTACGAGAATTCGGATACTGGTACTATTCGGGTACAGGTCCGATACCAGTATACCGAGTCACCACTTGTGTGAACAGTTTCTCATTTGAATAAAACTGAAAGTAAACTGTGTCAAACCTAGAAATACATACCGGTATTCAAATCAATTCATCCATCAAAGTTAGTTTTACGAAGTTAATACTTTACATGTCGTTCTTTTACCATGGATACCAAATAATTGTGTCTATAATTCCAATTAATCGCATATGTAATTGACAATTCTTTAGAAAACGACTCGCACGTGTTGACAATTAAATGCTAAGTGTCAAAGACGTAACCGCGGTGCTGATTGGCCTATTACAATTGCCTCTGGTGAAACCGATAATTTGATTTGCTTTCACACTTCTCGCGAAAATCTCACAAGTACCTGAAGTAGGCGGAGCTTAAATTATGCTATCGGCGAGTGTGTATGTGTATTCAACGCACATTATGACATGGTGCAAATTGTCAAAAGATTAGCGGGTGCGCATCCAAAAAAAAATTCGGGCGACTTGAATTCGCTTTGAGATTGGATTTGAGCGAAGTTTGAAGCTTCAAAGCAACTATTTTGCTCCCACGTTTGCAATGATCTTTTTGGTAAATTTATTTCTCAGAATTTTTCATAGCCCGATGGGCTACGGTCTGCTGATTTTCTGTCGCCCGAGTCAAATTTTCGTAGCCATTGGCGATCGGGCTACCGTTAATGTCGCACACTGTTGATGCATTCAGTAATTGCACAAGGAACAGAAATTATATGCACACTGTAAACAAAAGTTCTACCATTCTGGTTTAATCTGACCTTGACCTTTAACCTATTAACCTAACAAGAGATTACAGAGTGATCTTGGCGCCATCCACTGAGCCATTTTTGAATGTTTCAAATTTCAAGACTAGCTCAAGGTCAAAATCAAGGTCAAATTTCATTTCGGTACAAAACAATGTGTTTGTGGTCCAAATTTGAAAACTGTGGCTTGAGAAATGTGAAAGCAGGTCACTAGATCAATTTCAAGGTCAAAGTTCATTTCGGTAGACAGAACTATGCATGTGCTTCAAATATGGAAGCTGTAGCTTGAGAAATGTGAAAGTAGGTAATAGGTAAAAATCAATGTCAAATTTCAATTCAGAACACAAAAATATGCATGCGGTCCAAATTTGAAGCCTACAGCTTCATAAATGTAAAGTAGGTCACTAGGTCAACCTCAAGATCAAAGTTCATTTCGGTACACAAAACTATGCATGTGGTCCAAATTTGAAACCTGTATCTTCAAAAATGTGAAAGTAGGTCACTAGGTCAATGCAAAGGTCAAATTTTATTTCTGAACACAAAACTATACAAATGGTCCAAATTTGAAGCCTGTAGCTTCAGAAATGTGAAAGTAGGTCACTAGGTCAATCTCAAGATCAAAGTTCATTTCAGTACACAAAACTATGCTTGTGGTTCAAATTTGTAGGCTGTAGCTTGAGAAATGTGAAAGAAGGTCATCAGGTCAAGAACAAGGTCAAAGTTTTTTCGGTACACAAACCTATGCATGTGGTCCAAATTTGAAGGCTGTAGCTACAGAAATGTGAAAGTAGGTCACTAGGTCAAGATCAAGGTCAACTCATGTCAAGGTTCATCTTGCCACTCAAAACTACACATGTGGTCCAAATTTGAATGATGTAAGTTATGGACATGAAGATTCTAAGTTTTTCCCTATATAAGTCTATATGAACCATATGACCCCTGGGGCAGGACCACATTTGACCCTAGAGTGATAATTTGAACAAACTTGGTAGAGAACCACTAAATGATGCTACATTACAAAATATCAAAGCCATAGTCTTTGTGATTTGGACAAGAATATTTTCCCTATATAAGTCTATGTAAACCATGTGACCCCCAGGGCGGAGCCATATTTGACCCTAGGAGAATAATTTGAACAATCTGAGTAGAGGACCACTAGATGATGTCATATACAGAATATCAAAGCTCTAGGCCCTGTGGTTTTGGACAAGAGGTTTTTCAAAAGTTTTTTCCTATATAAGTCTATATAAACCATGTGACCCCCGGGATGGGGCCATATTTGACCCCAGGGAAATAATCTGAAAAATCTTGGTAGAGGACCACTAGAATTTGCTACATACCAAATATCAAAGCCCTAGGCAGGATGGTTTTGGACAAGAAGATCAGAAACCGTTTTAACTGTTCCTGGCCAATGTGATCTTGACCTTTGACCTAATGACCTCAAAATCAATAGGGGTCACCTGCTGGTCATGGCCAACCTAACTATCAATTTTCCTGAAACTTGGCCCAAGCGTTCTTGAGTTATTGCCTGGAAACCATTTTACTGTTCCTGGTCACTGTGACCTTGACCTTTGACATACTGACCTCAAAATCAATAGGGGTCATCTGCTGGTCATGACCAATCTCCCTATCAACTTTCGTGACCCTAGGCCTAAGCGTTCTTGAGTACCATACGGAAACCGTTTTACTGTTCAGGGTCACTGTGACCTTGACCTTTAACATACTGACCTCAAAATCAATAGGGGTCATCTGCTGGTCATTACCGACCTCCCTATCAACTTTCATGATCCTAGGCCCAAGTGTTCTTGAGTTATCATCCGGAAACTGTTTTACTATTCAGGGTCTCTGTGACCTTGACCTTTGACATACAGACCTCAAAATCAATAGGGGTCATCTGCTGGTGATGACCAACCTCCCTATGAACTTTCATGATCCTAGGCCCAAGCGTTCTTGAGTTATCATCTGGAAACGGATTGGTCTACATTCCGACCGACCGACCTACCGACCGACATCTGCAAAACAATATACCCCTCCTTCTTCGAAGGGGGGCATAATTAAGTTTGATATTTTCAAGCAGTGATAGTAAACATGGAAATCAACTGTACTATATCAGGGTGTGTTATTTGTGCAAATTTTTGTCACTTTATATGTTTCATTCTAATATGCCTGCCTCTGTTAAACATTAACAGTGATAAAACATTCTTTTGGTAAAATTATTTTTAACTTAATACCTTGAACGTGAAATCACAAATTCAGGAATTCTTTGACTTACATTAAAACTAATTAGGTACCACTACATTCAGTATGAAGTAATTTATATTTTAAATATTGAACTAGTAACCTTTTTTTGGTTTAACTATGATCGTTGAAGAGAATTGGGGCGCGCCATGAGAAAACCAACATAGTGCGTTTGCAACCAGCATGGATCCAGAACAACCTGCACATCCGTGCAGTCTGGTCAGGATCCATTCTGTTCGATCAGGCTTTGAAAGCGAACAACATGGATCCTGACCAGACTGCGTGGAAGAGGCTGGTCTGGATCCATCCTGGTCGCAAACGCGCTATGTTGGTTTTCTCATGACGTGGCTCAATTTAATTTAATCATTCAATTTAGAAAGAAACCAGTCTAAGAAATATCCAATTTTATCATTTCCTTTGTAGCTTTGATCGAAGTAATAGCGCAGGGTAAGCATCATGCGCAGATAACAAATGTAATATTTCGTTCTCGTTATGACAGAAATCATTTTTTTTGTATTTATTTATTTATTTCCTACTCTTAAAACGTTTTTTTACAAAAAAAAGAAACGTTGCATAGATGGTATGTATTAACAAGAGGGCCATGAAGGCCCTATCGCTCACCTGACCTAGGAATCATCAAGATTAAATTTCTGACCAAATTTGGTTTTCGTATTCGGGGAATTCACGGACCAGTATTTCTAAAAGATACATTTACCAGACTTTTCCCGTATATGCACTACGTGTAGTATACAAATCCCGTATTTTTCTTTTATGTGAACTGATTTCGTATATGGGCACACACTGAAAGATGACAAAATGAATGTCAGTCATACCTACAGCAGAATACGGTATGTTAGAAAAAAGCAAGACAAAGACAGGGTATGAGAAAAAATTCATATTGTTATTAATTGGAGACATGTCAGATTAAATTAACATTTTATTCAACTTAAATACTTTTTAAATCAGTTTTTCAAACGATTATGAATCATTTTCATTTCTTGTCCAAATGAAATAAGCAGAATTAAAATGTGAGTAATCAATAACATCAAGCATTTCTTAATAATGTTCATTTCTAATTGAAAAACTAGCAATTCGCACATTTAATTCTGCGCCGTTGACTCAACAAATCAGTTGAGTATCACTTCTTTTACTACTGTCTGTACATGTTTTCGTTATTCCCATGAATGTTGATTACCGCTATAGGCTTTTCGATTTGCCGTCTGCTAAGAAGAGCAGTACACCCCTTCTAATGTCTGAAGATGTATTCAAAACGAGCGCTTTAAAAAGACGCATGTTGGTTCTGTGCTGGAACACGATATGTAAGCAGGTTACAAATGATGAACCCCATGGAAATATTCAGTTTCCTGATCTCAATAAGTATAAGCTTTTATCTGTTGTTACGAATGTCACTGAGAACGAATGGCTCATCCGGGCTGTCTGTCTGCATCTGTTGATCAAACTAGTAGAAACTTCACACATAAGCATATTCTCTATCGTGAAAATAAATAGTCGTCCCGTTTTCTGATTCCAGTAAACAACTCTTGTGTCAACCTGGAATAAAAAAATGCACGCATTAAAAGTTATAAAAATGGACTCTTGCAATTCATAGATACTGATAATTATATCTATTAAATGATGTGAAAATTATGACGAATAAAATGACTAGTGGGCAGTGATGACGACCTCATTTAAGTGTCAGAACGCATTTCGTCGCGAGAAGAAATTAGATATCATTAAATGTGCCTGTTGATATTTAATACAAGTTATCTACAGTGTTTTATTTGCATTTTATGGTTATATTACGTTAAAATCTATCTCCCAAATTATATTAAATATAAAATGCTTGGTGTTCATAGTGCCGTCACACGTTGTCCTGCCAATCCTCACCTCATTTTGATGGATTGTCTTCAAACTGACATACAGTAATAACATAAGTACGGGAGATACTTTTTTCAAGAGAGATTTTACCTGTCACAAAACTTCAAAAGCACATAAAGTGCAGTAATGGGATCTAAATAACACTTCCCCATTTTATTCCTACCAAAATGTCAAAACTACAGCCACGGTATAAATCCTCCGTGTTAGAACTTATTCGAAATGCACAATAAATCTTTTGTACAGTTTTGATAAAATATATCAGAGTGACATAACAGTCGCGTTGTTAAGCTTTTTTAAATTTAATTCTTCAAACATCTCTTTAACCTTTGTGACTGAACAAGTTCTGAACGATATATTTGCATCTAAACGTTTTAATATTTGGTTAAACAATCTGAAGAGTTTCCAGAATTTCCAATCTCGCGGTCAGTATAATATTCTCATCTCTTTATGTTCAAATAAATATAATGCATCTCGGTTTTTAATTCAGCAATCCTGTATTAAAGTATGAAAATAGAAAACTTATTGTAAATTTGGATTTAAAATTATCCAAATCTCATAGATTAACCTAACTAAAATATAATAAATAATATCAGAGTATCAATATGATTTACATTATTTCATATTAGAGTTGCCGAATATTCGATAATAATAATGTAACAGTGTATATTTGTCTAATCTGTGGTAAAATGAAAGAAATGGTACTAGTTTGACTGAATGTTTGAAGATCGAATTTACAGACATACTCGATTTCATTCCTAACAAATGACCACTTTGTTTTCAGAATGATTGGTTTTGCACGAGCGCATGTCTATTCGTGCACGTGAACAGGCCTGGCTAGAGTAACAGAAAAACGGTAGACATGCAAAGATAGACCTTCCCGCGAGATGTTTATTGTTCTCACAGTTTTTTGTTTTTGTTTTTTTTTTCGAAATATATAGACCCTAGGCAAACCGGCTTTAATATTCCTTAATCAATATTCCTTAAATGCACAGGATATACTTGACGATAAAATTCTACAAATGACATCTACGGAGTAAAATATTGAAAGGAGGTTCGATTAAAAAGCAGAATTATCAGTTCATCAAGGATACCTTTTAAGCTGTAGTTGTCACATTATGAAACTTAAAATAGGAATTTTCGTTTCTATAAACTATTTAAAAATGTCATATATATATAGAAAAAGATGGTCGCGCCGGGAATCGAACCCAGACCGCAGTGGCAATAAATAGTTTTCCGCTGTCGTTACCAATAACGAAATTGAGGGTTTAGTGTTTAATGCGCGTTAAATATACAAATTTTATCGTAAAAATTAGTTAAAACATCTAATTCTCATGTTTTTCCGCAATATTATAGTCTGTCAGTATACGTAGCATATACACCATTAATTTCCATATATCTAAAAAAAATATAATGCCGTGCCATGAGAAAACCAACATAGTGGGTTTGCGACCAGCATGGATCGAGACCAGCCTGCGCATCCGTGCAGTCTGGTCAGGATCCATGCTGTTCGCTTTCAAAGCCTATTGGAATTAGAGAAACTGTTAGCGAACAGCATAGATCATGAGCAGACTGCGCGGATGCGCAGGTTGGTCTCGATCCATGCTGGTCGAAAAACCACACTATGTTGGTTTTCTCATGGCACGGCTCAATTATATATTTCTTTTTTGTTCTTGTCGGACAATCTGGAGGCCAGTGCCTTTTTTAAGTAACTATTCGTTTAAAAATTGCGTCATTTCTTAAATTTATTTTAGCCCCAAGATTGCATATAGTTAATAAAAAATAAAATAATTTAATTGTGTCAAATGTTTAATCACCCTTTAAATTTCATTGTGTATTACAATATTGCCTGGTGATAAGAAATATCTGGTCAGTGTTGTTTCAAGCTGGGTCATAAAAATATGTTAACCCACTTACTACTTTGTTCTGTCTTTATATCGTCTTTTTCCTTTTTCTCGGGGATTTAGCTTTCATGATTTTTGCACTCATGTCATAAATCTTATGACAGACGGAGGAATCAGTACAAACTATTACCCAGCCTTAGAATTAACAGTAATAAGTTATCGTAATGGACATGTTAATAGAGTTGCATATACTGAGTGAATATCGAACAGTAAAGATCCTGGCCCAAATTTCACGAAAACACTTAAGGTATCATTATTTTTACTGGGGTAGGGGAAGCGCAATGGTAAATAGATCGAATTCTTAAATGGTGACAACCCCCCCCCCCCCCACCCCTCCATTTTTCTCCTTTTTTATTTTTGGAATCGATAGTGAATGAAATCATGTACGCTTTTTCAAAATTGTTAAAAAACAATCGGGCAATTTCAATAAATACAGGCGTCTTTACGCAAAATTTTGGGCGAAACTCCACGTCAGTGTTTTGCGTTCAAAATCGTTTGCCTCCAATATGACGTCTAATTAAACTTGACAAATTATATATCATCGGAGAGATAATTTTAACACAACCAATTTTTGCCGTATTTTTGTTGTATATAGAAACGCTACTTAGAAAACCTGTTAAGTACATCATTTTGCGCCCTGCTGAAAAAAAAAGACGTTTGTGGTCATATTTGAAGATTTTACAGCTGCAAAATGGAGTAAAACAGAGAACTGAAAAAAATACCAGTCAATCGGAAATATCGTCAACTTTAGTTTGTGAACATGTCATAATGGTCCGTTGAAAATCGATTTAAAATAACAGACTAAGTTGAGCAATTACTTATTGTTTGTTCATGTATGGTCCTGAAAGTAAATGTTTGTTTTAGATGTATAATATGTAACGCTTTTTAAATATGTTAGATACCAAATTCATATTACTAAATATTACTTTTATTTGACAATAAATAAAGTATTATATACACATTTGACTTGTTCCGCATTTCACTTTAATATTAATTTAAAATTCATTCAAGTACATCGTTAAGTAAACCGTTCGCCTGTAAATGCATAAGATAAAAAATTATAATGACCAAAGCTATTAGTTATCGATTCACCCCACCCCCACCCCCGTGTTACTACAACAACAACACTTAGTACGGAAATCGACAAATTGGATTATTTGTTCTTAGGTAAAGCTCTCCCGCTTTATCGGTTTTAAAGATGTTACTAAAAGTTGGTAATGCAAAAGATCTGTAGTATGTATGTATTTTTAGGTCACTATAAAATTCTTAAAACTTTCAGATTAATAATCAAATTCTACATAATATGAATTTTTATTATTACCAACCTTGTTTTGATATAATACTTTGAAAAAATAATACGCATCACAACCGCTTACATAGACTTACAAAGTCTGTAGAGATCAAATAATCTGTAATAGTATTAATTTCTTCATACTGACACTGATATTTTCGCAGAAAAACATTTTCTCTCTAGACAGAGGCAAGAGATGTTGTAATTTTTTTCAAAAGTGCCATCTAGAAAAAAGCGTTATTTTGTCAGATTACCGGTACCCATTTTCTAAATATAAAAGATTGTAATTATTAACTTCATTAATGCTTTTCCGAGATTCCAGTTTTGATCGAATGAATGAATGGGCGTGTCGCCTTATTCATTTTTAAAGAAGCTAGCCTCTGCTACCTAGCTTCTACGAAATAAAACTTCTATCAGGAGTTGTTTTTGTCCTTGCAACTTTAATCTCGTTTAACCACAATGGTATTCATCAAATGATTTTTGCACGATATATTTTTTTATTTCAAACACTTGCAACATGAACTATTGGTGACTGACATCCTTGTAGACTACTGGATGAAAGAATGAATGAAATAATAGTTAAATGATGAGTTGTGAAAAAAATGATCAATCGAATGAATGAATGAATGAAGGAAGGAAGGAAGGAAGGAATGAATGAATGAATGAATGAATGAATGAATGAATGAATGAATGAAGGAAGGAATGAATGAATGAATGAACTATTTAACGGCTATTCTGGATTTCTTTTTTATATTAAGATTACAAAATTAAACTGACCTTTTTGACGCTTCTGACTTTGTTAAAGCAATAAAAAGCAACCCGTGTTTCCGATTAATTGAAATTTAATTCATGGTCTGGTTTGTCACAAAAAATCAGTTTATTAAAAATCAAAACATATTAAATCAAATAAGTACTTACTCCTGACTTCCTTTCCCTCTGAAATATGCAATATACAGGTTATCGCGTGCGGTCACTTGAGCCAGATGTTATCGCCTCGGGACATGAACGCGCGAAGCGTGTTCTCCACTGATTGGACGTAAGAAATCATACCTAATATCTATGCATTAAAGATCCCACTTAATTTGCGCTAATTTGTGTTAATTGGCATTCATCGAGTTTCTGATACTGTCAATTTGCAGGTAGAAAAATGTTAGAAATTGTCAGACTGGATTACCAGGCTTAGGGTACATGGGCTATCTATCTGACTTAGTTAATATGCATACAATTATTATCAATTAATTGCAGTAAAACTATTAACAATATTTTTCGAGCGTTTTCGTTAATTTTAAGCAATATTTGTATTTTTTACAGTTTATCAGTGTCACGCCATCCACGTTACCACGGTTATCATTAATAAGTAAATTAATGTGATGTTATCGCTACCTGTTTTATCTTTATCAATTTTAATTATTTTCTCTTAAAGTATTTATTTTCTAGTACGCTTGTGACAGGTAATGTGTCTTTTTGTCTAGAATATTTTAAATAATCGACTTTTTTTACAACGGGTGAATATGATAACTTTAAATAAATGGACGATAAATATTACGGTGCGTTTGACAAATAAGTGGAAAAGTTGCAAATAAAATTTAGGGGAAAAGGTATGGCCAAAACTCGAACCCACTACCCTGATATTGGCAGCTAAACGCTTTGCCGCTCAGCTACCTGCACATGCGACAGTATGATATCAACTAAGAATTATATATGTAATATTTGTATCGCTTTTTATGTTTGGACATTGAAAATGAATTTACGGAAATATACGAAATATTCACATGTGCTAGGTCAATACTAAAGGACACTACATCCACGAGAAATAAAATAGTCTTGGAACAGTGTATACTACGGTGGAATAGTGGGGACATAGGAAACATTTTATTTATCACGTGCGCACGTGTTAGCACCACATTCGCACATGTTGGATACTACGTGCGAATAGCTATCACGTTCGCAGTTGTTAGCTGACACGTGCGAATGTGAAAAATTACCAACGAAACTAATCGAGATATCAGCCTTTTTTTCAAAAACAAGAAACACTTACTTCGTAAATTACAGCTAACTATAAATAACACTTCCTTATGAAAGACATCCATTTAGAAAAAATGCAGATCTTTCATGCTTTTTCATTGATCAGCTAACACGTGCGCACGTGTTAGTTATCACATGCGCACATGGTAGTATAACGTGCAAACGTGATAGCTGTCACTTGCGCACGTGATAGTTATCACCCGCGCACGTGTGAATTACCACATACGCACGTGGTAGCTAACACGTGCGCAAAGAAAAAATAAAATATTTCCTATGTCCTCGCTATGCCACCGTACTATACACAGAACATCTGCAGAATTACTTCGAAACAAAAGTCAACGGATATGAAAATATTTTTCTCTTAATAATTTATAATTAAGTAATAGCTGAAAGTGAACATTGAACAAAAAGGTATAAAATACATATTTTATAGCTCTTTGAATTATATTAAACTGAATGACTTCGGTTAATTATGTGCTTTTTTTATTACCAAAATGCTATGTTATCTGCATGTTGGTTTAAAGGTCCGACCTACCCGGAGTGGGTCTCCGTGGCCGAGTGGTTTAGATCGACGACTTCAAACCAGTTGTCCATCACCGATGCGGGTTCAAGCTTCACTCAGAGTGTTGAATTCTCCATGTGAGGAAGACATTAAGCAGGTGCTCGCTCGTGATGAAATAATGCACGTTAGGGCACCTGGGGTATTCCTCCACCAAGAAAACTGGAAAGTCGCTAAAGGACCTATAAGTGTGTTAGCGCAACGTTAATCCCAACAAAAAACACACAAAAAACCGACCTACTCGATCAGTAGCAGACGATACTGTATTAAATCGAACAAAAGGCGTTTGTTCGAATCCTTGGACGCAGACACATTATATCGATTATTTTGCGTCTGTAAAAATATTAGAATTGATTTCATAAGTAAAGTACGTATCAATACATGTCTTATATACATTTCCAGTACAAAATATAAATGGATTAGTTCCTCTTTTTTTCTATAAATATTTGCATTGTATGCACAAGCGTTGGAAATGTGCAGAAAAAGAGTTAATTTATGCTTGCATTTGATTTTTACAATGGCGATGATCCACGGATGTATTTATCACTACAAATAAATAGGGATGAATTGATTAATCTTTTTCTTTTCTCAATCGGCTATGTAGATTAAATGTTAAAATAAATCGGGAACGCGCTAGATGAAATGATGGATTCATTCACGCTTGATTTTATACCTGTTTTGGTCCGTGATTGCTTTTTTTCAGTTCATGTCATATTAGTATTAAACTTTTCTTTCTTTCAATATTGACATTCATTCTACATACACGTACAAGTTCGAAAACATGCAAAACGTTTGACCTTTGAAATAGCCGGATAATATAATTTTCACTACACATATTGATTGCATCCCGTATTTTTGAAATATATAAATTGTTTAAATCCCGTATTTTCGGCATATACGGGAAATATACGGAGTTGTATACCAAGCATATACGGACATATACGTCCCATATTTTCGAAATATACAAATTATTTAAATCCCGTATTTCCTGCATATACGGGAAATATACAGAGTTGTATACAAAGAATATACGGGAAAATTAATCCCTGTATTTTCGAAATATACAAACTATACATATCCCGTATATCCAGAATATACGGGAAATATACGGAGTTGTATACAAAGAATATACGGGAAATATAAGTCCCATATTTTCAAAATATACACATTATTTAAATCCCGTATTTCTGGCATTACGGGAATAATACGGAGTTGTATACCAAGCATATACGGGACATATACATCCCGTATTTTCGAAATATACAAATTATTTAAATCCCGTATTTCCGGCATATACGGGAAATATACGGAGTTGTATACGAAGAATATACGGGAAATTTAATCCCTGTATTTTCGAAATATACAAACTATACATATTCCGTATATCCAGAATATACAGGAAATATACGGGGTTGTATATGAAACATATACGGGAAATATACGTCCCATATTTTCGTAATATACGGATTTATGTATTCCCGTACACCAGACATATACGGGAATATACGGTGTTGTATACGATCAGAATAACCCTTTTTAGAATTTCCCGTATTTCAATAATATACGGGGTATCGTATACTAAGATTCTGTATTTCATAGTATATGGAAATCCGTATTTTATTAGTATACGGACTTTTAAATATACAAGCCCCGTACATGCCCGTATTTTAGTCTTCCCGTATTTCTTCCCGTATACGGGTAATATACGGGATCCCGTACACTCCCGTATATCAACTCTTTTTTCGCAGTGAGCGTTACAACATGACAAATTAAATGAATATTACAATAAATGGAATGGATTCCATCTACAAATAACTACATATTAAATACAAGTAAATTCGAATTTACTTTGGTGGAAAAATATGTTAAAAGCTGCAAATTTAGTATGATCTAAACTTATTTGTAAATGTATGCTTTAAAGAATATGCAGAGATATGAATTTTTCATGTCTTGATATGTGCTGATGTCTGGTATTTCAACAATGAACTCTCCCATTCCCCCCCCCCCCCTCCCCCTTCCCCTCTTTGCCACCCGCCCCCCTACCCATCATAAGACTTACTTATGCTCCACACCACCTCAACCCACACCCTTCTTGCTTCAGAAATTATCAGATATTGGAAGATATATGCTATATGTAAGCAACTTGTTTCTTTGTGTACAGATATCCATTGTAAAGGTAGCTGGAATAAAGGTTGCTGGTATTTGTCTATCATTCTGTTTTAACAGCATAAGATGTAAAAACATTTTGTTTACTAAGGTTAGATAAATGTCTGAATAGTTCTGTAATGTATCTTTAGGCTTGTTGGTATACTATTATGTTTTTAATCACAGAAAAGTACATTTTACATTGGTCAGAATTGTAAAGCCTGATAGGATTTGAATAGAAAAATATACATGTTTGATAATTCTTGTAAATTACAAACAGAATAAATGTCACTATGCATTTAAGTGAATCTATACAGAAGAATTTGCAAAGCAACTTACGCAGCAAAAGTCATGTTTAAATGAGCATTTTATTGTACAGTGTGGTTCAGATTTATTTTATTTTTTTGGTTTATGCTATACAGTAGAACCTTAAAATTTAATAGAAATAATGTAAAATTTATTTTAGTAAATGGACATGTATAAACAAGTAGTCATAGTCAGCAAATATTCTAAAATGCTTTTTGTCTTTAAAAAACTTTATACAATTGATGATATACTCAATCAATACTTTTTAGTTGTGTATCCATATGTAATTGTGCAAAATCAATGCACAGGCAGTTATGCTGTTACTAACTGTTTATTTAGTTTGTTTTTCGTTCATGTGTTATATGTTAAGCTGTTCGATTATATGGCATTTAATTTGTGATAGTATAGATGTATTGAAAGGTAGAAAGATGTGGATTGCCTTTTATTACCTGCGGCCTGGAATACAACAAGTAGTGTAGCACATGGGGACTGGGTGATTTCACGTGACTTTTTACCGATAAGCGATTGGCTTATCGCATTTATGGAACGCCATTTTTGCAATATAGTTGGCATTCTATACGATATATAGAGAAATGTTTGTGACCTGAATTCCTCAATCATTATTTCATATAATTTATTCAAACTTTTAGCAATGATCAATATTGTGCATAAGGGTTTTTAGTTGTGCATAGGGGTTTTTGTGTTAATTTCATATTTCAATATAGTCAAGGAATGTGACCAGTTGAGCTAAAAGTTATGTTATACATGAAAGGGAAATATAGTTTGTTTTTTTAATTAAAACAACAGCTTTCCGAATTAAGAAATACATATTTCATAGATCTATTTGTAAATCATGTAGAATCGAGTAATATTTCATACATTAAAGCGTAATGATACAATAATAAAAAAAAAAACAAGTACGTTATTCACCCATAAGTTACTTTTTAGGCTGAGTGGTCACACATACATCCATAACAATTTCTGGTCTGTATAACTTCTGGCCGCAGGAAATCTTTCGACTTGTAACAGTATTAGTAAGCTACTGAACATTTCTAGTCAGTATGAGTAATATTAAATTTGTCTCATACAACTGCCGGGGTCTAAACAATAATAGTAAAAGAATTGACATTTTTAATTTCCTGAAAAAACAGAATGCTGAGTTTTATTGTTTACAAGATTGTCATTTTACTGATGGTTTAGAAAAAGTTATTTACTCACAATGGGATGGAGACTGCTATTTTTCTCATGGTACTTCAAATTCTAGAGGTGTTTGCATTTTATTGAAAAAGAATATTCCAACTGTTGTACACTCAGTTGAGCGAGATACTACTGGTAACTGTATATTCTTAGATGTTAGTTATGATGGGAAAAGATTTACTTTATGTAATATTTATGGTCCAAATGCTGACAAACCTGGTTTCTATTCTGATGTATTTAATCGTATAGATACAATCGGTAATGATTCCTACATTGTTTGTGGAGACTATAACCTTGTATTAGATGTTGACAAAGATTATATGAATTACAGATCTGTTGATAATAGCTAGTGAAAAAATCTGTACAATTATAAGGGAACGAAATTTAGTTGATACATTTAGAAATATTAATGGTGATGAAAAACGTTTTACTTGGAGGCGGATGAATTCTACACAGCAAGGTAGACTTGACTTTTTTCTAACATCAGAAAACTTGCTGTCAAAAATTAAGGAGTCTTCTATTGGAATCTCTTACCTGTCTGATCATTCTGTTGTATGTTTAGAATTGGTATTCAGTGAGATTGAACATGGTAAACCTCTATGGAAATTTAATAACTCATTGCTGTATGATAGAAATTATTTAGAGTGTATAAATGATAAAATTGACGAGATTAAAAAGCAGTACTGTTTACCTGTATATTGTTTAGAGAATGTACTTAATATAGACAACAATGATATTCAGTTTGTTATAAATGATCAGTTATTTCTGGAAACTTTGTTAATGGAAATTAGGGGAAAAACCATTGCATACTCAAGTTACATGTATAAGAAGAAACAGAGAGTTTCACGTGAAAAAATTTTAGTAAACAAAATAGAAAATATAGAAAAGAACTTAGATGAGAATAACAAAGAAGAATTACTGAATTTACAAAATGAATTGCAAATAATAAGAGCAGAAAATATGAAAGGATATGTAATAAGATCTAGAGCAAAGTTCATAGATGAGGGTGAAAAGCCTTCAAGTTATTTCTGCAATCTAGAAAAACAGTATTGTACTTGTAAGCAAAGTTATTCCATTTATAGAAAAAGAAGATGGTACTGTGCTGTCAAATCAGTCAGATATTTTAAATGAAGCTTGTTCTTTTTATAAAAATATGTATTCTAAAAATGTTTTAGAAAAGTTGTATGATATAGAAAATGACTTAAAAGATATTACTGTTAAGAAGTTGTCTAGAGAAGAAGCAGATAGTTTAGAAGGTCTATTAACTTATAGTGAAATGCTCAACACCCTGAAAAAAATGAACAAGAGGACCATGATGGTCCTGAATCGCTCACCTGTCCCAACATGACCCAGTTTTGAACCTAGTATGACGTCGTTTTTTTTCTATTATTTGACATAGTGACCTAGTTTTTGAGCTCATGTGACCCAGTTTTGAACCTGACCTAGATATCATCAAGAACATTCAGACCAACTTTCATACAGATCCCATGAAAAATATGGCCTCTAGAGAGGTCACAAGGTTTTTTCATTATTTGACCTACTGACCTAGTTATTGATGGCATGTGACCCAGTTTCAAACTTGACCTAGATATCATCAAGGTGAACATTCTGACCAATTTTCATGAAGATCTTGTCAAAAATATGGCTTCTAGAGAGGTCACAAGGTTTTTCTATTTTTAGACCTACTGACCTAGTTTTTAACCACAGTTGACCCAGTTTCGAACTTGGCCTAGATATCATCAAGATGAACATTCAGACCAACCTTCATACAGATCCCATGAAAAACAAGCAAATTCGATGAATTGGAATCCCCCGCCGAAAGGGTCAGAGTTGAGGAACGGCAAAAAAATATATCCTGCAAAAAGTTAAGAATGTTACCAAGAAGCAAATAATTTCATTAGTCAAATCAAATTAAAAGAAAATGAATGGTTTGTTTGGGGGTGGGGGGGGGGGGTGAGGATACAACAGTTTACATGTTGATTATAAATATTGGTGTGTGTGTGTGTGTTCGGGTTTAACGTCTTTCTCAACAATTTTTCAGTCATATTAACGACGGTGTCTACTTGTAGCAGTGAGCACAATGCTCAACTTTATAGTGCTGCCTCACTGGAATATCACGCCGTAGACACATGACATGATACCCCACCCAGTCACATTATACTGACACCGGGCTGACCAGTCCTAGTACTATCCTCTAAATGCTGAGCGCCAAGCGAGGAAGCTACTAGTACCATTTTTTACGTCTTTGGTATGACGCGGCCAGGGATCGAACCCACGACCTCCCGCACTCGAAGCGGACGCTCTACCACTAGGCTACCGAGGCGGGGGGGGGGGGGGGAGGTGAGGGGGAGGGGGGTGACCAATGTAAGGTGGTGACCAGGTGTAGGTACACAACATCACATGTTTATAATAAATGTGCATGGAAAAGAATGGAAGAAGTTTAATGAAATTCTTCCAATTGGTTGGTTTGTTATGTACTGATCTGTGGATTTTTAAACAATTAAAGGGCAATAACTAAATGGAAAATTGACCAATCGAAAAAAAACTTCAAGGGCATCGTCGCAGTATCTTGGTTCATGTCTATTTCAAGTTTGATGAAATTCTACCTGCTAGTTACTGAGAAATGGCTGCAGACGGACATTTTTCATTAAATCAAGGGCAATAACTCTGAGGGAAATTGACCTATCAAAAAAAAAACTTGACGGGCATCAGCGCAGTATCTTGGTTCATGTCTATTTCAAATTTGATGAAATTCTACTTGTTAGTTACTGAGAAATGGCCGCAGACAGACATTTTTTATTAAATCAAGGGCAATAACTCTGAGGGAAATTGACCAATCAAAAAAAAAACTTGACGGGCATCATCGCAGTATGTTGGTTCATGTTTATTTCAAGTTTCATGAAATTCTACCATGTAGTTACTGAGAAATGGCTGCGGACGGACGGACGGACGGACGGACTGACGGACTGACAACGCCATTTCAATACCCCCCTCCCGATTTCATCGGCGGAGGATAATATGGCCTCTAGAGAGGTCACAAGGTTTTTTCATTATTTGACCTACTGACCTAGTTATTGAAGGCACGTGACCCAGTTTCGAACTTGACCTAGATATCATCAAGGTGAACATTCTGACCAATTTTCATGAAGATCCATTCAAAAGTATGACCTCTAGAGAGGTCACAAGGTTTTTCTATTTTTAGACCTAATGACCTAGTTTTTGACCGCAGCTGACCCAGTTTCAAACTTAACCTAGATATCATCAAGATGAACATTCAGACCAACTTTCATACA